>NC_081575.1:6868756-6888793 GCF_022355385.1 Mustela nigripes | reverse complement strand
TCGCTTTGGATTCACTTCACCGCCAGTCCTACCTTTCAGAAAGTGGTGGGATTATGGACATTGGGGAGGGTATGTGCTTTGGTGAGTGCTGTGAAGTGTGTAAACCTGGTGATTCACAGA
The DNA here is from genome assembly GCF_022355385.1 of Mustela nigripes. Lineage (NCBI taxonomy): Eukaryota > Metazoa > Chordata > Mammalia > Carnivora > Mustelidae > Mustela > Mustela nigripes. The sequence goes on along the minus strand of NC_081575.1, from coordinate 6,888,673 downwards.
CCTGTACCCCTGGGGATAAAAATATATGTTTATAAAAAATAAAAAATTATTAAAAAAAAAAAGAAAGTGGTTGTTTTTCTGTTTCCAGAATTGCTGTTCTTCTTGTCTTCGATCTGCCGAAGGTGTTTGCAATCTTTAGATAAGCTATCTAGCTGATCTCTGGCTAGCTGAAGTAGTCTCAGCCTCCTACTTCTCCGCCATCTTGACTCCGCCCTCTATCAGGCATATTTCTTATCTTTGTTTTGTCTCTTACTTTGATTTTTTCTGGTTCTTTTGTTGGGCCGTATTCCTCTGTCTTCTCATTTTATCTCTCTGTGTCTGTTTCTTTGTGTTATAAATGTCAGCTACATCTCTTGCTTTTGAAAGTAGTGGCCTTATGAAGACGAGGTCCTGTAGTACCTAGCAGTGCAAAGTCCCTTGTTCACAAGTACATGGTTCTTCAGGGGTGTCTCCTATCTGTACAGCATCTCCCCAGCCATTGTGGCTGAGCTGCTCTTGCCTTAATTCCAGTGGTCTGCAATGTCAGTCAGACCAGATGTTTGCCCCCAGACCACAACTGGAGCTTCATTTGGTTGGTGTGTGTGTGGTTATCTTTTCCTCTCCATGAGAAAGGACTTACTTTGGAGTGGTACTAGCCCCTGTCAAGGCTGCTTGCACACTGCCAGTTTTGTGGCTCTGCTTTATTTTATTTATTTATTTATTTAAAATAAGATTTTATTTTATTTATTTGACACAGAGAGAGAGAGAGAGCGATCACAAGTAGGCAGAGAGAGAGGAGGAAGTGGGGAGCCTGATCCGGGGCTCGATCCCAGGCCCCCGACACCATGACCTGAGCTGAAGGCAGAGGCTTAACCCACTGAGCCACCCAGGTGCCCCTGTGGCACTGCTTTAGATGGGCTCCAGCCAACTTAGAGAGGGCAGGACCACAGAACTTGGAGGCAGGGTAGGTGGTGTTAGCAAGGTTTGCACTGGTCCACTGGGGGAAGAGACCTGCAGACACTGGGACCAAGGCAAGCCATGTTGGAGGGTATGGATCTGCAAACGGGCATGGGGACAGGGCATGTGCTCAGCATGCTAGGTAGTGAGTGGTGGTGATGCACTAGTTTGCACACATGTCCACATGTTTATGCTGATCGGTGGAGGAGGGAAATGGCTATGCCAGCTCCTTTGCTTCTGGGGAATCTCCCAACAACCCCTACCCCTCCAGCTCCTGCTCTGAGATTAGCAAACAAATCTCCATCCTCTATAGCCTCAGGCAGTTTTGAAACTGCTGCTTCTATGCCATATATCTGTTGGACTATCTGTTGTGTTCTCTAAGGACAGAGACTTAGTTTCTTTTAGCTCTCCCAGTTCTCCCAAAACCAAGCCATCTGATTTTTTTTTTTTTAACATTTCAGGTGTTAATTCCTGCTGATAGTAAGACTTTATGAAATTCAGTTCTTCTGGTTTTCAAAGCCAAATATTATGGAGGTTTTTCCTCCCTGTTTGTGTTCTCTGAGAGTCTGTTCCTCTGCTCTCTCTGCATCCACCACATTCTTCCCTCCAGCAGACAGTACCATGGTTCCATTTAGCTCCTGACCATGCCTGTGCCCTACCTGCATTCTTTGATGTAGACTCTTCTCTACGTTTAGCTGTGGAGAGTTTGTTCTGCCAGTCTTTGGGTCATTTTCTAGGTTTACATTGATATGAGTGTTATCTAGTTGTATCTGTGGGGCAAGGGAGCTTATAGTTCTCCTACTCCACCATCTTCTCCGGAAGTCTTGCCCTTTTCATTCCTAACCCTTAGGCTGCCCTGAGCTCTGTTGAGGACTACATTTCCTTCTATCCACTGCTTCTGTTTCATCCATCAGCTCTTTCAAAGGTGCCATAGACCTCTATTATGACATATCACTTATAACACAGTCTTGTTTTCCAAGACTTTCTCCAAATAGGAAGTAACCTACTTCAGGTTTAGACCTTGTCTCTCTCCTTGTGTGTGTGGCTTCCAGAAGCTAAAGGCATCTTAATTCTGTGATCATTTGTCACCCATATCATTAGCACAGGGATGGTGTATAAGTACAAAGAGTAAGTGGCTACATTGGTTTTGGCATCAGGGGAAGCCTGGCAAGGGAATGAAAAGACTTGGACCAAGGCATGATGATAATACAGACACTCCTGTGTCTGATATTTGGAAGGGTGATTTATGAGTTTGGGGAGGCATACAGGCTATGTGCAAACAGTGTCAGGACTCAGAAGCAGACAGAATTAATTACAATTTAGAACCACAGTCAGTTTTTTGGAGTTCGGTCTCAGAGTAGTAACCACTGGAATGTTCACATTTCTAAACAATTATTTTGCTTTCTTCTCTAAAATCTGCTAAATCATATCCACATTCTGCCTTAGTAAACATGAAGAAAAATTCATTGGCTAAGGTATATGTACAAATACAGGTTACAAATAGAAGCCAAAGGACTGGGAAAAATACAATTCAGCAGGATGGAAATATTTTTTTAAATGCCCACACTATCCCAGCCACTGAATGAATGCCCCCATCCAGCATTGTTAATGGAAGACTGACCATGGATGGAGTCTGGTTTCCCGTGTCCCCCCATCTTGTGGCAATAGACAGTCCAGTAAGATGTTTTCCCATCTCACTTTTGCTTTTAATGGAGACCTAATGGGGAGTGCCATCTCCTGACCCTAATCTAACAGCAGCAGTAGCTCAGGAAGGCACTTTCTTCCACTGCTGGTAGCATGTTGTCAGAGACCAAGTGTTATCAGATGGTCCAATGAGGGGGTTTCATTTCCCACCATGGTGTCTGTGGTGAGTGAGTAGGGAATCTAGATCTTGACCCTTAGTCAGTGCAAGAAGTCAGCCCAGAGAAACATTTTTCTCCACTGACAGATGACAGCAAAAACTGAACAAGGAGGCCTGCATTTTGTCATACCCTATCCCAGATGAGGCAATCATGGGCAGCTGGAGAAAGGAACTTTTAAACATGTAAGAAAACACTAGGAAGACCCCTGACCATCTAACATATAATATTTACTGGAATATACATGTACAAATGTTTCAGAACTGAAATAAAGTTTAGAATACCACCCAGATTTTTGGAGTGGCCTCCGTGTAGCATAAAAATGAAGCACACCAGAATAGCACTGCAAGACTCTAAAAACTAAATGTCATTTGAACCACCCACAGCCCACAAAAGTAGGCCAGGACCCATGTGCCAAACCTAAACTGGGTGACCACCTGCTAAAATAGAAGATTTAAATAGGATCCAGAGTTTCCTAACATCATACCCAAAATGTCCAGGACATAAACAAAAATCTGTCATCATCCCATAAACCAGGAAAATCACAACTTGAATGAGAAAACATAATCAACAGATGCCAACACCAAAATGAATCAGATACTAGAATTATCTGACAAGAATTTTAACTTCACCATGACAAAAATACTTAAGAAATTAATTACAAATTCTTTTGCAACAAATGAAAACAGAAAATTTTATGAAAGACAGTAGTTATAAAAAAGAAGTAGCTAAAATTAGAAACATGAAATATACATTTGTCAAAATTAAAAAAAAAAAGCTTACTAGGAAGGCTCAAGAGTAAATTAGAGAAGCAGAGAAAATAATCAGTGAACTTAGAGACAGGTCAATAGAATTTACAAATCTGAATACTGAGGGGAAAATAACATGAAAAAAATAATGACCAGTGCCTCAGATACCCATGGGACAGTAACAAAAGAGCTAGTATCTATGTTACTGGTGTCATGGAAGGAAAGGAGAAATAGTAGCTAAGTGGTTGAAGGAAGTTGAAAGTTTACAAAAACAACAAAATAAAATAGGAGAGATCTTAGATTATCAGGACAAAAGAAAGAACAATAGAAATGTTAATTTTACAAATATACCAAATATATTTTTCTTTTCTTGAGCTTTATGAATTGTTTTAGAGATTAAATAAAAACTTAAAACACTGGTGTAGTTCTCAATATGTGTAGAGAGACATATTTAAGAAAATTATGCTCTAAATGCTGAGGATTATGGGAACTAAATAAGGGTAAGTTCTCTATGATTTACTAAGATTTATAAAATGCTCACACCAGCAGATATAAGTTACTTATATATAAAATGCAGTATCTGCAGAAATCACTATTCTTTACAAAGAATTAAGCTTTAAAAACTCAACAGATGGAATGTCTGGGTGGCTCAGTCAGTTGTCTGCCTTCAACTCAGCCCATGATCCCAGGGGCCTGGGATTGAGCCCCACATTGGGCTCCCCGCTCTGCAGGGAGCCTGCTTCTACTTCTCCCTCTGCTACTCCCCCTCCTTGTGGTCTCTTTCTTTCTCTCTCTGTCAAATAAATAAATAAAACCTTAAAAAAATAAAGATAAAAACTCAACAGATAAGTCAAAATAGAACTATAAAATATGTTCAACTGATCCACAAGAAAGAGTGAAATATAAGACATGAAAACAAAACTGAGGGATCAAACATAACACAAAAAAGACAGGTTTAAGCACTAATATACCAATGATAACAATAAGTAGTCTAAATATACTAAAAAGGAAACTTTGGGAAAAATAAAATAAATAAAAGGTAAATATTGGAATATTGAATTTTTAAAAATGACCCTGCTACATTTTATTTGAAAGTAACAAACTTTAAATGTAATAGTATAAGCGGTTTGAAGGTATGGTAGAAAAAGATACACAAATCCAATTGAAAACACTTAGCAATAGGGTGCCTGGGTGGCTCAGTGGGTTAAGCCTCTGCCTTCAGCTCAGGTCATGATATCAGGGTCCTGGGATCCAGCCCCACCCTGGGGCTCTCTGCTCAGCAGGGAGCCTGCTTCCCCATCTCTCTCTGCCTACTTTTGATCTCTCTCTCTGTGTCAAATAAATAAATAAAATCTTAAAAAAAAAGAAAAAGAAAACATCTAGCATCTTCCACAGGTGACCAATGGTGGACTTATTTCACGTTGTTTTTATCTTACAGATTTAAAACATACTTATGTGTTTCTGTAAGTCATAGTTATTGTTTATTGTTGCTTAAACTGTGCTATATTTGTGCAGTGGGAATTTCTTTGTTTACTCCTAAATCCTTTTAAGAGGGACCCAATATTCTTTGATAATTTTCTGGAAATTCTGTATAATGACGAAGTTACACAGCCAAAATTATTAGAGATACCAGCTTATGGATTGTTGGTGATCATTAAATTTTACCTGTAAAACCAAGATTATATAATGTTTACAAGGGGAACAGATTACTATAACTGTAACATCTTATAGTGTACATATAGAATAATAATTAGAATTGGGATGAGTACAAAATGTTTACAAAAAGTATGTGATTATCAAAATGAAGAAACTTTAGGACATAGTTTTAAAAGTTATAAAATGCTAAAGAGTATAAAAATGCTAATATACAAAAAATAAAGTAGAAAATTAGCCCAGTGTTAGCATTAAAAATATTTTGCAAAAGCTACATTTGACAAAGAATCATGTTAAAAATGATAATTATTTAAAATTTTAAAGATCATAAGTATACATAATTTTAAAAGGATACACATTTAATTCAAACATTCTACTAAAATTCAGATACTCCCACTGAATTTCTATAACATTTTCAAATATTTCATGCCCATTATAAAACTACATGTATATAGAAGGCTGACTATATATTGAGGAAACATTCCTAAAGTATTCATTTATAGTTCCTAACTTATTAATACTGACACACTTTTGTGTTAATATAATATAATGAGTGTTCATTTTTTTCTAGAGTCATCTGTGAAGCTTAGCAAATATTTTGGGTGATTAGCTATTACTCTTTACTAAGAAAACACTAAAGACCTGAGGTAAGGCACATGTGTATATTTAACAGATAAAATAGGAAGCATGGAAATCCAGCATTTTCTAAATGTGATTATTTTCCAAATAATTTGTATTTTTATGGAAGTGATAATAAACAAGAACCTGTGAATTTGGGATTTCCCATTTATTGTTAATGAGAATTTTTAGTGTTGATTATTTTTAGTATCTTTGTAGCCAAATTTAAATATCCTGGCAATGTGTAAGTCTTTCTATTAAAATATAGTTCATAATTAATTTAATTATTTAATAATATTAATTAATTAATAATATTAATTACTCAATACCCAATTTTGAAACCAATATCAGAATTTAAGAAAGGCTTTCTTTCTGAAGTTTGGCATGAGTGCCATCTTTTGGCAGTTATTGGGCCACTTTTGGTAAGTAAGTTGGTTCTCTTAGTTGTATCTGAATGAACTTAAAATTGTACTATATTGTAGAAGACAGTCTTGGCCCATCAGTATTCTATCAGAACAAGGTTGTAAAGGTATTATCCTAAGGATTATCACAATATTCTATATCAATAAGTTATTAAATACTCAGTATGTGCTAATCAATATGTTTCACATGCATTATATAATATATCCTTTATAACCACTCTGTGAATTTGGTGATATAATGCATTTTAAAGATCACCATGGAGATATGGAATCACAGAGGTAAACTGGCCTAAGTGACAAAGAAAATAAGGGAGAGAGGCTAGTCTTAAAGTCAGGTCTGTTTGCTTCCAAAAACTATACCCTTAAATATCAGGTTATTTTGTCTTAATATCAGGCTTCTTTAAAAAAATATATCATCATTTTTTAGACCAGTTTCCTGTTTACAGCAAAACTGAGGGGAAGATAGAGGGATTACTCCATATACCCCTTGCCAATGACCCCCAAATTCTCTCTGTTCTGCCTGTTTAACCTGCACTCTCTCAACCCATGGAAATCTCTGATCCTTTTACTGTCTTGATAGTTTTCCTTTTCCAGAATGTCATGTAGTTGGAATCATACAGTATGTAGCATTTTCAGGTTGGCTTTTTTCACTTAGTAATGTGCATTTAAACTTCTTCCATGTCTTTTAATGGGTTGGTAGCTCATTTCTTTTTAGCACTGAATAATAATATCCCATTGTCTTGATGTACCAGTGTTTATTCATTCATTCACCTATTGAAGGATATCATGATTGCTTCCATTTCTGGCAATTATTAATAAAACTTCTATAAACATCCATATGAAGGTTTTATGGGGACATAAGTTTTCACCCTCTTTAGGTAAATACCAAGGAGTATGATTGCTGGATCAATTAAGGGTATGTTTAGTTTTGTAAAAACCACCAAACTGTCTTCTAAAGTAGCTGAATAACTTAACTTTCCCACCAATGACAATGAATGAAAGTTCCTGTCATTCCACATCTCACCACCAACCATTTGGTTGTCAGTGTTATGGATTTGGGTCATTCTAACAGGTATCTAACAGATATTATTGTTGTTTTAATTTGCATTTCTCTGATGACAAATGATGTGGAGACTCTTTTCATATGCTTACTTCCCATCTGAATGTCTTTAGTGAGGTATCTAGTAAGGTTTTTGACCCATTTTTTAATCAGATTGATCAGACTGTTTTCTTATTTTCAAATGTTAAGTGTTCTTTTTATATTCTTGACTTTTTTCAAAAGAGCACAATATTAAAATGAAGGGTAAAATAACTATAACTTTCCAATGGAAAAACCTGAAAAACATTACCTCAGACAGTTGATTTGTTAATATTAAGAGTCTTAAATCATGTTAATAGTATGTACCCTTATTATATATGATGAAAATTTTAATTTTCTTCTGTGGTCTTCCTTCCAAAAGAACATTATTCCATTCTAAACCTAAAAACACACAAATGCCAACTGGAAAACACTCTATAAAACATCTGATCTGAACTCCTCAAAATTGTTAAGGTCATTCAATAACAAGGGAAGTCTGAGAAACCACCTCAGTCAAAACAAGCCTAATGAAATCAAGTAACTAATTTATATGTAATATCCTGGATGGAATTTTGGAACACAAAAAGGACATTAGGTAAAAACTAAGGAAATCTAAATTAAGAATGGACTTCAGTTAATAATAATTTATCAGTGTTCGTTCATTAATAACATCAAAAGTATCACAATATTATTCGTTAAAAATAGTAGAGGGTTGTCTGGGTGGCTCAGTGGGTTAAGCCTCTGCCTTCCGCTCAGGTCATGATCTCAGGGTCCTGGGATCGAGCCCCACATCGGGCTCTCTGCTCAGCAAGGATCCTGCTTCCCCCTCTCTCTCTGCCTGCCTCTCTGCCAACTTGTGATCTCTCTTTCTCTCTGTCAAATAAATAAATAAAATATTTAAAAAATAGTAAAAACTATATCTGGTTTATGAGTATGGGAACTATCTGTACCAAGTAAGAAAACTCTGTACTAAATTTGGAATTTTTCAAAAATGTAAAACTGTCCTAAAATGTTTTTAATTAGTAAATAAAACTCTATTTTTTCCTTTCACTTGAACTCTTTTCTGCTGTCTTACCTTGTATATATTTTTTTGAAAATCTACTTAATTTCTACAATCTCCATTCTTTTCAGAACCACCTCTTCCTGATTCAGTTAATGCCTCTTTTTACCCCAAAGTGTCTTCTTTTCATGTATGAGTTTCCTTCATTTACCTCCTTGAACACTCTGGTCATGTTTAAGTTAAAAATCATATTTATAAGTTCCATTTCTTCTGAAGTCAATGTGTCTCCTAATTTTTTTCACTTTAGTGAAATTTTGATGTTAATTTTTTCCATGTGTTTGTAAATCGCTTTGCCAATTTATTTTGAGTGACATTTTTACTTTTCATGTGCTCAAATCTCCCTGACAAAACACACTGGTATTGCCTTCAATTGATCCCTGAGAACAGAAGCACATACACAAAAAATACTATTATACATTGATGGGTTTTTAAATGTTCTTTTTATTTTTATAGAACAGATACAGTCTCTAAGCCAGTCGGAAGCTTAGCCAAGATCCTAGCTGCAATGCTATGCTTCCCAGTTCTAGTATGTCCAGATAAATGTTAGCCCTCGCCTGAGTTTGCAGCTTTTTCTTGGTATTTTTTATGGGTGGCTGACTCTACCCACATTTCTGGTTTAAAATATTAGTTCCAGCACATGTTCTCTGCACTATTAGCCTCTGCTATCTCCTGGGATTTGAATTCCTAGCTGCCTCAGTCCTCTTCCACAGATCTCACAAGTTTCTTAGCCTCACTTCTTTTCCACTTTGTATTTATGTTTGATTTCCATTTTACAGATATTTTGCTTTTTGAATATGACTATATCTTTTAATTTTATCAATTTTGTTTTGAGATTTGCTAAGCATTTTGATCAGTGGAAGCATTTCAGATTTGGACATATAATACCAGGTAGCCCAGATTTTTATTAAAATATTTATCAGAAGATTTAAAAACATGTATTCAGTTGACCTAGAAATTACTTGTATTTATTTAAATTCTTGGAATAATTAAAGTTGTGTTTAACAAAAAAATGGGAAGTTATTCACATTATTTAATATTAAAATAATTTTCTATGACAGAAAAGTCCCCAAATATGAGTCTGATTAGTTACATCATCTCATATTCATATGAAGAGATGCTATTCATTATTTCATAAACTACTGAAAACTATTTAATGACACAGAAGATACAAGAAAGATAGATTAAAATGATATAAACATATGTTCCCAGTTTTAAAAAAAAAGTGTTTTGCATCTGTATGTAGAGAGTTAGACACATAAATAGATAAATAGAATCAATAATTATGTTTCTGCTATTCTTTACCTGATGATTCTAAATTAATATTCCAGTCATTTTTATAAATGCTACATGAACGAGCACTGATTGAATTTTTCTATGTTCTAAAAAATTTTTTTAAAGATTTTATTTCTCTATTTATTTGAGAGAGGGAGAGCAATAGAGAGAGAGCACAAGCAGGGGGAGGGGCAGAGAGAGAAGCAGATTTCCCACTGAGCAGAGAGCCTAACACCAGGCATGATCCCCAGAGGGATCATAACATGACCCAAAGACAGACACTTAACCCACTGAACCACCCAGGTGCCCCTGAATTTTCCTATATTAACACAAGCATACAAGGTCAGATAAATCATACTTGGTGATGATATAATTTTATTTGCTGCTATATCAAATTTGGTTTTGTAATGAGTTTTTCCTCTATATTAATGAGAATATTAGTTTTTTAATATATATTTCTTCTGATAACTTTTTGCTTTCAGGATAGAAATAGCCTCATAAAATGAGTGAGGAAATGATTCTCTTTTTCTTCTATTTTTGAATTTTTTTTGCACAAGATTGATCCTGTTTCTTTCTTAAATGTTAGATATCTATATGGTTATCCCAAATTTTTATTTCTTGGGTCAGTTTTGATAACTTGTATGTTTCCATATAATTTTTTTTTTATTTAAAACTGTCATGAAGTCCACACTGGGCCGAAAAAATTTATTAAACTTAATCTGTTTTCTCCCTACACATCAATAGCATCTTCTACTCCTTCTTCTACTGCTACATCAATTATTAAGGCAATCATAGCTGTTTTTACTGCTGGGAGGGTCACCACTTCCTGAATTTTAGATTATTTGATATATTTGAAACTTTTATTTCGTACTTCATCCTGCTTGCTCTCATTGTGATAATGTTAGTGCTGTTTTCTTGCAACTTTTTATATCCTCCAGAAAGAAAAGTCCCAATTTCATGTTTTTATTGCTGCTCTTTCATTTCTGATGTGCACAGTTTTCTTATGCTATTGCTTATCTAGGAAGGCTTTCTTTACTTTCTAAAAAGGCTCTATTGTCATGTAGATCTGCCTGCTCTTAAGAGTCACTCTTTTATTTCCCTCTTAAAAATACAGTATGTTTTAAAACAAACAGTACACATTATGAAAGCATTTTGAATAGAGCAATAATATTTCCATACGAGATTTTCATTAACTGCTTATTACCTGTAACTTGTATATTCATGAAGCATTTCTGTGTTTGTGAGAGAGAGGACTTGATGATGTTGTTTACCCAATTTGCCAAAATTTTGTTTTTGTTTTCTTAAAGCACAGTAAATTGAAATATTCAAATACAGACATAATTTGAGTAGTCTCTGAGACTATTACATGGATTACCCTCTGTGAAAATAAAAGTTTATGATTTGATTAATATGGTCAAAATCAGTCAATGAGTCAAACAAGTAACAATCAGTTCAGCTTTCTGAATTTGTATATACATGTCCTGGCCTTATTCAGGAAAGAAGAGGCTTACATTTAGTCTACACAAAGTAAATCTGTGACTTATGGTTATCTTTACCTAGGTAATATTTTAAAAGATATCTCAGTAAACAAGAGGTTTTACCAATTATTGGAAACATATAAAATATTGCATATAAGTGAAAGAGTGGTCTTAAATTAACAGACTGACTTCTTTAAGGTTCACTGTTTATTGTTTTTTTTTTTTTCCTTTTATTGTAGATTTCTGTTGTGGTAGGTCATCGAGAGGAAATGACCACTAGTTGGCCCATGGTGAACTGAAACAAGGCATTTGGAGGTTCCTGACTCCCTCCCTGTCTTCAAAATGTGTGTTCTACTGTCGTGCCCATCTTCAGAAGCTGACCCAAGGACACAGCCTTAAGATAGTGATATGGTGTTGAGACCATCTGGATGGTATATGTGACTGAATCCAGTTAAGTCCTCTATAGAAAATTTTAGGATTCTGGGAGAAGGGTGCAGAGATCTACTCATCTTTCAGCCACCCAAGACAAACCTCCTAAGTTCCCTTGCTTATTAAACCTTCCACCTACCAATCTGAAGTGGCCTTTTTCTTTTGTTTCTCCTTGCCCTGTGAGTATAAGGGACCGGTTTGTGAACCAGTAATTCTGTTTGGAGATATGAATAAGCTACTAGGAAAGGGAAATGAGGAAAATATCCAGAAACCTTAGTTTGGGATGTAGTTCTCTGTCAATTCTACTACTTCCTACAATTAAACTTGATTAAAATGAAATCAATATAAACACATCAATTGGAATTTTGAAAATTTTCATGGTGGTGTGTAATTTAGATGCAGGACTGCATCCAATATATTTTTCCTATTAAATATAAGATGATTATTCACACATTTAAAGCTTATAGCTAACACTTGGCTTTGGGAGATTTTTCAGCAGATTTTGCTTGAAATGAAGACAGCCAAATATGCCAAAAAAACTTGTCAGCATTTTTTTGTGCTGCTTCTAATTCTTAGTAACAGTAGGATGAAGCAAATTTAGAGTGTTAACGAGGCACTTTTGATGGTCTATTTTGGGTTACAGAGTTTCAGTGCATGTAAAATCAATGTCGGGAACAAATATTACTTTGAATCAGATTCATACATTTAAGATTTGGTTATATATTGATACACCAATATTTGGGGGAAAATCAAATTTTCAGATCTTTTATAGGTCCTCAAATATTTTTATGCAGCTGAAGAGATCCAGGAGGTTATTGAGTGAAACAAATATGAAAAACTCCTTTATACATTGGTTGATAACATTTATTTTCTTAAATGAATATGTACTTAACATTTTGAGACAAAAGTGGAAGGAAATCTGTTTTAGGAAATATATTTTAATGCAAAATGTGGAAACTATTTTATAATTCTTGTTTTGTTTCTAACACTCAGGGTAATTGACAAAATGTGGCCAGTACTTTACCTCTAAAATGATATATGCATCAGTAGATTTTTTTTATGAGTTGCACCAAAATGTCAGTTTCATATGGATTAAGTTGACATGCAAAGGACAAAACTGTTATATTTATTCTGTTCAAACAACATACTGTAAATCCTTTCCATGCAATCTAAAAAAAAGGATTACCATAAATGAGAGAACTTTGTAGAAAGACTCAGTGGAAATCTAAAGACATTCTTTATCTCCAAAAAACTCTAGTGTGCCAAAAGTTACAATAAACACAATTTTAGAGTAAGTTCAAGACAATATAAAAATGGAAGTGTTTGAATATCATAAAGGAATCTGGCACCTGAAAGGAACAGCACAATCAACTGAAATTTTGCAAAATGGACTAAATAAGTCCAAGGGGCCTCTTAAGCATTGCATAAAAGATAAAAATCAGAAAGTAATGAATCATTTGACAAAAATATCCAGTATTAAACAGAAGCAGAAAGCAGTACCTATATAGTACACATTGGGTGTACATAGACCTGGAAAAAATATCACAATTGTTAATTTTTTTTCATTTACTTCACATGAGAACAGAGAAGAAACTATCACTCACTGACTACATTCTAGATGCCAAACTGTGCTGAGTAATTTAAATACACACAGTTTTACTTATCTCATAAAGTTATTATTACTTTCAAATTAATTTGTCAATAACCATGAAACCCAATATCTTATCCCTACCATGATCAAGATAACTAGACATAAAAAATAATCAGTAAATGTTTTCTTCTAGGTTTACTCATGGAGTATGTTTGGCTTCATATTTCTATTTATTTTTCTAAGATATATTCTCCAAGATATATTATCCAAATTTTCCCATCAGTATACCATGTTATAGAGAGAAAAACCTCAATAAACTGACTATATCATTTATTTTGCCTGGGGATCAGAAATAAATATGGTTGGCATTGAGAGCTAAGATGGTGGCATAGTAGGAGGATCCTAGGCTTGCGTCATCCCTTGAACACAGCTAGATAACTATCATCCTGAATACACATAAAATTGACCTGTGGACTGACAGAACAAATTACAGAACTAGAGGGACAGAAGAGGGCCAGATTGTGGAGCACAGAAAGTTCAGAGTCTTGGTTTGGGGGAGAAATGGATTGTGGTTGCTGTGGAGGGGAGGGAGCCCTGGTCATGGAGAAAGGTAAGAGAGAATGGAATACACAGGGACAGCACAATAACACACCCACAAAGCCATTGGCTGGGAAGATGATGGGGCTGATTTTCCTGAATTCTTGCAACCACTGAGGATTAAGCCTGGTTTTAAAGTTTTGTGGGCTTGGCTAGAATAGAGCCCTGAGGGTTCTGCCCTACCCCCTGAGAGAAGGCAGGTAAGCAATGCTGGGGCAGATGGTATAACCTGAAAATCACCTAAGGTGCATGGCAACAGGCTATACACTCTTCTTTGAGTGCCTCTGTGAGAGGCAGTTTTCTAGACATGCCTCTCCAGGGACAAAAGAACCCTTGCCCCAGCCCCTAAGCATAGGCCCAGAGACAACTGCTGAGGGCAGCTAACCCAGACACTGGCTGTTTAACCTGCTTTGTTCCAAATCCCATACTCCTGCATTCTGACACAACTTCCCTTCTTAGTCAAACCTGCATCAGTCCCAGTGTGGCAAGACCCACTGACAGAAGACCAGAGCAGGTCCCTGCCACACCAGGCCCCTAAAGTTTTGAGTTTTAAAAGTCAGCAGGCTTGGCTGGACTAGAGCCTAAAGTAAATAGTGCTACCCCTAACAAATGAGCAACCCAGAGACAGAAGCATAAAAACACTGATCTGAAAAATGCCTAGGACACACAGGGGGAAATTATTTGCTCTTCTGTGAGTGCTTTCCTAAGAGCAGCAAGCAGGGAAATCCCTCTTCAGGGATGAAAGAGCTGGCACCATTTTCTTTCCTTACTCCTCAGCATAAACACAGAATCACCTTCAAAATAACACAGAGCTGACACTGGCTGCCTAACCTGCTTACATCAAGTCCCAACCCCCTGCATTCTGCTAGTACTTCTCTTTCTCAGGCAAGTGTGCCTAAGGACAAGCACAGTGGGCCAATAACCCAGAAGACCAGCAGAAACATCCTCAAGCACCATACCTGCCAACTGTAGAATTCTGAAAGTCTTTAGTTCTAGTGGAAGTAGTATCAGGTCTCATTTTTAAAAAATATTAAAAATATTTTTAGAAGATTTTATTTATTTGACAGAAAGATTGTGAGCACAAGCAGGGGGAGCAACAGGCAGAGAGAGAGGGAGAAGCAGACTCCCTGCTGAGCAGGGAGCCAATGCGGGGCTCAATCTCAGGACCCTAGGATCATGACCTGAGCCAAAGGCAGCCACTTAACCAACTGAGCCTCCCTGGAGCTCCTTAGGTCTTATTTAGAAAGGAGACCAGAGTATGCCTAGTTCAAACTCACCACACTCTGGCCAAGGTCCAAACACTCCCCACTGCAGGCAAGGAGAGCCTCTGTAGAGGCTGACCTGAGAGATAAATCAGCCAAAACACAACAGTAGATTGCATGTAGCACACATTGGAGACACTACCTGAAGTACCAGGCCCTGGACACTATGTGATTTCTTCTTCATAAAGCCATTATTCTCAGGAACAGGAAACTTAATAAGCTTTTCTAACACATGGAAGACATACCTAGACAAAATGCCAGGATGGAGGAATTCAGCCCAAAAGAAAGAACAAGAAAAGACCACAGTCAGGGATCAAATCAAAACAGATATAAGTAATATGCCCGATGGAGAATTTAAAGCAACAATCATAAAGATACTTCCTAGGCTTGAGAAAAGCATGGAAGACATCAGGGAGGCCCTTACTCCAGGGATAAAAGAGTTAAAAAACAATCAATCAGAAATGAAAAATGCAATAACTGAGATTTGATACAGACCAGATAAAATGAGCTCAAGGATGGAAGAAGTGGAGAGATGAATAAGTGACTTAGAAGATAGAAAAATGGAAAATAAAAAAGCTGAAGAAAAGCGAGAAAGAATTATGGACTGCAAGAAGACACTTAGGGAACTCAGTGACTCCTTCAAATATAAAAACATATCATAAGAGTCCCAGGAGAAGGAGAGAGGTGGCAGAAGGTTTGTCTGAGGAAATTATAGCTGAAAAGTTCCCTAATTTGGAGAAGGAAACAGACTTCCAAATCTAGGAGGCACAGAAAACTCCCATCAAAACCAACAAAAGTAGGGCAACACCAAGATATACTGTAATTAAATTTGCAAAATATAGTTATAAGGGGAAAGAATCCTAAAACCAACAAGACAAAAGTACCTAACTCACAAGAGAAGACCCATAAGGCCAGCCATGATCTCTCCACAGAAATGTGGCAAACCAGAAGAAAGTGGCATAGTATATTCAAAATGCCACCAAATGGGAAAAATCTGCAACCAAGAATACTCTATCCATTAAGGTAACCATTTAGAATAGAAGGAGAGAAAAAGAGTTTCCCAGACAAAAACAAACAAAAAACCCAAACAAGAAAACAAACTAAAGGAGTGTGTGACCAATAAACCACCACTGCATGAAATATAAAGGGGGCTCTTTGAGTAGGTAGGAAAGATCAAAGGCAAGAAAGACTATAAAGCAAATTTTATCCAACAGGACATTAAAAGAATCATTCACCACAATCAAGTAGGATTTATTCCCTGGGCTGCAAATGTGGTTCAATATTTGCAAATCAATCAATGTGATACACCACATAAATAAAAGAAAGGATAAGAACCATAGGATCCTCTCAATAGATGCAGAAAAAGCATTTGACAAAATACAACATCTATTCATAATAAAAACGCTCAACAAAGTAGGGATAACGGAAATTTACCTCAACAAAATTAAGGCTGTATACAAAAACCTACAGCTAATACCATCCTCCATGGGTAAAAACTGAGAGCTTTTCCTCTATGGTCAGGAACGAAACAGGGAAGTACACTCTCACCCCTTTTATTTAACATAGAACTGGAAGTGTATATGTAGGAATAAACCTAACCAAAGAGTTTTGATGTAAAACAATGATGAGAGAAATTGAAGATGACAAAAAGAAATTGAAAACATTCCATACTCATAGATTAGAAGAACAAATATTGTTAAAATGTCTGTTCTAACCAAAGCAATCTACACATTTTTTCACAGAGCTAGGACAAACAATCCTAAAATGTGGATTGAACCACAAAAATACCCCAAATAGCCAGAGCATTCTTGAAAAATAAAGACAAAGCAGGATGCATCACAATTCCAGACTTTAAGTTATATTACAAAGCTGTAGTGATCAAGACTGTATGGTAGAGGCACAGAAACAGACACAGAGATCAATAGAACAGAATAGAAAGCCCAGAAATGAACCCACAACTATATGGTCAACTAATCATCAACAGAGAAGGAAAGAATAGCCAACAGGGGGGGAAAAAAGACAGTCTCTCCAACAAATGATTTTAGGAAAACTGGTCCACAACATGCCAAAGAGAGAAACTGGACTACTTTCTTACACCATACATAAAAATAAACCCAAAATGGATGAAAGAGCTAAATGTGAGGCAGAGGCAGGAAACCATCAAAATCCTAGAGGAGAACACAGGCAGTATCTTCTTTGATATCAGCCATACCAACTTCTTACTAGATATATCTCCTGAGATAAGAGAAATAAAAGCAATAATAAACTATTGGGACTTCAACAAAATAAAAAGCTTTTACAAAGGAAAGAAAAAAAGCAAAAAAAAAAAAAAAAAAAAAAACTAAAAGGCAACCAGCTGAATAGGAGAAGATATTTGCAAAAACTATATCTGATAAAGAGTTAGTATCCTAAATATATAAGGAACATATAAAACTCAACACTGAAAAATAAATAATCCAGTTTAAAAATGGGCGGAAGTCATGAATAAACATTTTTCCAAAGAAGGCCTACAGTTGGGCAGCAGACTCATAAAAATATGCTCAATATCATTCATCAGCAGGTAAATACAAATTAAAACTACAATGAGATATCAACTCACACTAGTCAAAATTACACTATTGGGTATTTACCAAAGGATAGAAAAATACTTATTCAAAGGGATACATGTACCCTGGTGTTTATAGCAACATTATCTGTAATAGCCAAGTTATGGAAAAGCCCAAGTGTCCATGGACTAATGAACGGATGAAGAAGAGGTGATATATATTGGATAGATTGATAGATGATAGATAGATAGATAGATAGATAGATAGATAGATACTGGAATATTTCTTAGCCTTAAAAAAGAATAAAATCTTGCCATTACAATGACAAGGGAATTAAGGAGTATTATGCTAAGTGAAATCAGTCATTCAGAGAAAGAAATACTATATGATTTCACACATATGTGGAATTTAAGAAACAAAAGAGATGAACATGGGGAAAAAAAGACAGGCAAACCATAAAACAGACTCTTAACTATAGAGAGCAAACTTAGGGTTACTGGAGGGGAGTAGGGGGGAAGTGGGTTAAATAGATGATGGGTATTAGGGAGTACACTTGTTTTGTTGTTGTTGTTTTGTTGTTGTGTTTAAAGATTATTTATTTATTAGAGAGAGAGAGAGAGAGAACACATGAGCAGGGGGCGGCACAGAGGGACAACCAGACTCCCTGCTCAGTGGGAAGCCTGTCACAGAGCTCGATCCCAGGATCTTGAGATCATGTCCTGAGCCACCCAAGCACCCAAAAGGGTGCATTTGTTGTGATGAGCACTAAGGGTTGTTGTAAGTGAATCATTAAATTTACACCTGAAACTAATCTTATACTGTACATTAGCTAACTGGAATTTAAATTAAAACTTAAAAAATGATTTTTTAAATGTGTCACTACAGAGTATGTAAAATAAGCACAGCATAGCAAGTACATTATTTCACTGAATTACTATCGGACAGAACAAATTCTATAGGTCTTAGAAACACTTTTCAATGCATAGGACTTTTTAAAAATATTTATTTATTTTAGATAGAGAAAGAGAGTGCAAGCCAGGGGAAGGACAGAAGGAGAGACTCTCAAGCAGACTCCCAGCTGAGCATGGAGCCAATGTGGGGCTCAATCTCATGACCCATGAGATCATGATCTGAGCTAAAACAAAGAGTCAGTCACCCGACCTACTGAGCCACCCAGGAGCCCTTGCATATGACTTAAAATAGTACTCTAATGCAGCACGGTTAGGTGAAAGTTTTAAAAACTAAATACTGTAGTTATTACCATATATGGATAAATATGAATTGATATTTGCTAGTGAAGAAATATACAAATTAAATTTTTAAAGAGACACATAAAAAAAGAAACAAATATGGTTGAGGAAGTCAGTGTTTCTTGAATATATACTATTATTTAATGCCATAGTAGTGCTCAAGCAGATAAAAAAGACATAAGGTAAAAATCTTGATCTCTTATACTTAGTGTAGATAAGACTGACATAGGCTAACTGAAAAATGATCAATACTGGATAGTATTTAAATAAGTATTAAGCTGGATATAGTCATAAATCAATAGTATTTCAGAGAAAATTTATGGGTTGATTAGAAAGGAGACAAATACTTCATGTAAATGTGTGGAACCAGAGATGATAATCTTTGCAAAGATGGGAAGAGTATTTCCAATTAAGGAGATAGCAGGTGCCAAGAGACAAAAACAAGAGCAAATGTGACAGGTATCAGAGAATTAGCAGATGGTGTTTCCAAGGTTAAGGGGTATAGGTTTGGAAGAAGCAGAAGCTAAGATTGAGTGGAGTAGGAAAAACAAGCTTAGTAAAATATAATTTATCTTACATGCTAAAATGAGCAAGTTTAATTTTATTTGCAGCTATTGTAGATTTCTAAAAGTAGAGATGAAGTATAATGAGTGATAGTCCATAAAAACAATCTTTAAATCTCTGTATTTTGGGTATGAGATGATAAATAAATTGTTGGCAAAGTAATCAGGTAAGGAATTATTGTATTTCTTCAGATACAAGGAGTGAGGGACCTAGGTTAGGTGATGGTTATAGTAATTGGGAAAAATTATGATTCAAAAATTATTCCACCAATAAATAATACAATTTTATAATAGTTTCCATGCATGGGGATGAATAGAGGGTTGAAGTCAAGGATGAATAGAGATGCCTTAGACATAAGAATGGTAGATTGTGATGAAGTCCCAAAAGTTTATTTTTGCTTTTGTTTCCTTTGCCTTTGAGACATATCTTGAAAGAAGTTGCTGTGACTGATATCGAAGAAATTACTGCCTATGTTCTCCTCTAGGATTCTGATGGATTCCTGTCTCACGTTGAGGTCTTTTATCCATTTTGAGTTTATCTTTGTGTATGGTGT
>NC_081575.1:6789521-6868656 GCF_022355385.1 Mustela nigripes | reverse complement strand
CCAAGGGTACAGGTCTGTGAATTGATAAAAGAGTTTTACAATTTTTTTTATTTGTGTAGCTGTTTTAACAGTTGAATTCAAGTTTATTCAGAGGGTAAACAAGTACATTTACTCAGAGTTTTTGAATATCTTGAAACACAACTTATTTGAATGTGGGGATGTCTCTAAAGCAGTAGTCAGGGAGCAATTTATAGCAATAAATTCTGGTATTAGAAAAGAGGTAAAGCCTCAAGGACCAAGGCTGCAACTTCAAGAAACAAACTAAAAGAATAAGAGCAAATTGAATACAAAGTAAGCAGGTGAAAGGAAATGGTAATGAACAAAACTGAAATCAATAAAATATAAGAAAAGCAGCAGAGACAATCAATGAAACCAAAAGCACATTCTTCGAGAAGACCAATAAAATTGATAAATCCTTAGCCAGAATGAGAATGAGAGATGAGAGAAAAATGATGAAAGAAAAAAGATGAGAGAAAGAGAGAAGAAGAATAGAGACTAGAGAAGAGAGGTTCTGATTTAATTTTACAAACATGAACACGCTCATGAGTGCAACACACACACGCACACTCTCTCTCTCTCTCTCTCACACACACACATACACACACACACACACACACACACACACACACACACTGGGGTAAATTTTCTATGACCAGATTTAGGGAAAACATATTGCTTACCCACTGGTTTAACAAGTGCCTAAACTATCAAACTATCAAAGGAAGATCTCTCACCGTTAGATGCAGTGCCACTTGTGAAAAATTTAAAATCACATACAACATTTTATCAGCTGCCAAAAGTTAACTTATCTAAAAATGACTACAGGGAGAAATTGTGATAAAATGACAGACATGCCTGCTCAGGAGATGATGAGAAATCATCAGAGAAAAGGTTACCTGTAAGGTCTTCTCAGTACATCATGAATCATGATTTCAGAATGGATATTGTGAAATCAACAGGCTTAGAGAACAATTCTGAAAGTAATTACCTTGACATTTGTATAAGATTTCACCAGAAGCTATGGAGCAAAGATGGGAATGACGACCGGAGTCTGGATTAATTTAAGGCCGACAAAAGACACATTATATATTTTCCCCCCTAATGGTCAGAAAAGTCAGAAAAGAAGAGTTACATCTGTATTAGCAGTTCTCACTGAGCCAAAACCTTCTTTGTCAATACTGTTCAATGTATGAAACAAGTGGTTTTGAGGAGAGGAATTATGTATTATCACTATTCAAGCACAGTGCAAGGGACCAAATTTGCACCTATATTCTTAGGGAAAAGAACTTTAGTTTTATTAGGTAATGGTGCAGGAAACAACTTTTTATGGAAATGTCAAGAACTAAAATTTCACTCATTGGCAAAGTTAGTACTAAAAATTAATCATTATCCAGTTGTCTACCTATTTTATGTTATATAAAGGTTAAACATCTGCATTATTTTGCACGATTTGTGAAAACCAGAAAATTCTGTATTTGGTGATTTAAGAAAGCTGTACCAGCTCCAACAATTTCCTCTTTCATTGTTTCCTCTTGGGTGTTATAATTTCTACTTACAAGTATTTCTTGCTTTTAACAAAACTTTTCTTGTAGTATTGACTTTGATCAGATGGTCTACAAATTTATATTCTACCTTTTACTTGTATTTTCTAATATTAGTGATTCTTTTTTTTTTAATATATTTTTTTATTTTTTATAAACATATATTTTTATCCCCAGGGGTACAGGTCTGTGAATCACCAGGTTTACACACTTCACAGCACTCACCAAAACACATACCCTCCCCAATGTCCATAATCCCACTCCCTTCTCCCAAACCCCCTCCCCCCAGCAACCCTCAGTTTGTTTTGTGAGATTAAGTCATATGATCTCCCTGATATGAGGAAGTGGTGATGCAACATGGGGGCTTAAGTGGGTACGAGAAGAATAAATGAAAGAAGATGGGATTGGGAGGGAGACAAACCATAAGTGACTCTTAATATTAGTGATTCTGATACATATTTCCCCTCAAAGTTTCTCATTTGATTTTCCTTAAAATCAACTTTTTATGTCTACATCAGTCTGTTCTTCCTCCTTTTCATGCCTTTTTTTTTTAAAAAGATTTTATTTATTTATTTGACAGACAGAGATAACAAGTAAGCAGAGAGGCAGGCAAAGAGAGAGGAAGGGGAAGTAAGCTCCCCACCAAGCAGAGAGCCCAATGTGAGGCTCAATCCCAGGACCCATGAACTGAGCCGAAGGCAGAGGCTTAACCCACTGAGCCACCCAGGCACCCCTCATGCCTTATTTTTAACCTCAAAATTTCAAACCTTTGTCTTCTTCCATCCAGACTAATTGAGATATAATTACCATAATATTGTATAAATTTAAGGTATATAATGTGATGATTTGATACACTTGCATATTGTGAAATGATTACATAATGTTATGTAGTCAATCAATGTTCAACAAATGTACAAAGGCATTTGAATGGGGAAAAAAACTTACAACACATGTGCAGGAATTTTGTTTATGTATCTTTTCTACATAGGGCCAGTTTAATAGAGCAAAATAGTTCTCTCTACATATATGTATATTTTTTTGTATATTTATCCATAAGGAAATGTATATTTTTGTATATTTTTTGTATTTTTTTTGTATATTTATCCATAAGGAAATGTAAAACAGACACACACACACAGACACACACACACACACATGAACAAGGATACTGGAAATACAAGGTTGACTCAGCAGTTCCTCTTTCAGGTGGGTCACCTGGATAATGCCTACCACATGTACATTCTCTGGTACATATTACATATATAAGGTTAATTCTAGCATTATTTATAATTCAAAAAATAGGAGGTACTTAAATATTTATCAAAATAAGAATGGACTGTGGTTTGAAGCCTCACCAGTAACCAGTAACTGAACACTACTAGAAAATCGATCTTAGATTTTCCAGCCTTCGGAACTATAAGAAAACTACTGTCTGTTGTTTAAGCCACACAGACTAGAATATATTGTTATGACAGCCTGAGGACTAAGACTGACTGTACGGTCATTACTTTGTTAGGTATGTATGTATGTATGGCGTATATCTATCAGTGTTGATATGTGTGAGCATGTACAGGTGCTCCTATATGCTTTTCTGAATGTTTATCTCTGAAGTTCTATATGTATATCTGAAAACACCAAAATATTTATATATGTTACCTTCATGTAAAAGGATTACTATGCCTGTGTGTGTCTATCCAGATGTGACATATGTTTGTGTGTGTATGAGAATTTTTTTATAGAATATGTTTCCTTATACTATCATGGTTATTCTACATTCTCTCCAATTATATGGATACTTTGTTTTTTACTAAATATTTAGATAACATTGGCAAGCAAACACTTAAGCACTTGCTTAAGTGACAAAAAGAAAATCAACTGGATAGCATGTGGCCGAGTATTCAGTTTATGGATAATTATTCTGCTTTATGGATCTTAGGAAGGAGTGAGGATGAGATTTTTTTTTCTCCCTAAGGAAAGAAAGGGAGAATATTATTTATGTGAAAAAATCCTCTGAACATTTTTAAATTAAAGGATCAAAGCCGTATTTCTAGGATTTAGCAAGCAAATTAGAATGTTTATTAGTTAAATGCCTCTCTCTGATCAGATAAATATAATAATCTTTGCTTTATGAGACTGGTTCATCTTGAGCTTGACTTCAACAACTTCAACATAAAGAAGAGAGTTCCAGAGCTAGACTCTTTTTATTCTTTAAGTTGCCTTTCCTCCCTACTCATGAGTACTTTAGAGTTTCTGCTAGAGTAAACATCTCAGTTAATAGACTTGAATTCCATTCAATATAGCCGATTGAACTGATGTAGAAAATGACCCCTACCATACGTTGAAAGGAGAAATTCAGAGTTAATTATTATATTAAATAATAATCAGTAGGACCTGAAAGGGAGAGAAATATCTGGGAACCTGGGGAGAAAGAAAATCAATCCAATGTGGTGATTCCAAAATGTTTACTCCCAAGTTAAAAATGGAAAAGGCTGCCTCAGATCACAATGGTCCCTTTAAGTACAAGGTTGAGATTTTGACATCCTGGCCACTACTGACGCCAGACTGCTAACTCGGAGGTTATCATTGCTGGGTGTGGGGCCTCGAATGAAACTCTATGCATAAAGCCTTGAGCTACTTACGGTCACCCTGTGTAATGAGGACTAGGAAAATCTCAACCAGCTGGTCCTAGGGGGAAGAAGGAAAGCTGCCTATGTTCTGAGCTAAGAGTGGGGAAAGTGTAATATATTAGAAGTTAGAATCAGAAAATTTTCCATACATGGACAGTGGGCTCCAAGTAATCACTACCCACAAAGTGTGACTACTCTTAAGACTATAAATTAAGCATTAAAATTAGTCCATAAGAAATGAAGTCTATTGAGTCCCATGGAAGCAAAATTTGAAACTGCCTCATAAGAACAACTAAGAATTTTTTAAAAATCAGTGCATTTAAGGGGAAAAAATCACCATTAGAATCAGGAAAGACAATGGGGCGCCTGGGTGGCTCAGTGGGTTAAGCCGCTGCCTTCGGCTCAGGTCATGATCTCAGGGTCCTGGGATCGAGTCCCGCATCGGGCTCTTTGCTCAGCTTCCCTCTCTCTCTCTGCCTGCCTCTCCGTCTACTTTGATTTCTCTCTGTCAAATAAATAAATAAAATCTTAAAAAAAAAAAAGAATCAGGAAAGACAAGCCCGTAGTAGGAGAATTCACATGCCAGGAAAGAGACATTTGTAATATCTGTAAGAGGCTGAAAAAAGTATCTTTAAAATGCTCAAGGGTATAAAAGCAGAGATACTCAGTTCAGTGAACTAAAGCAAGTTTTTAAAATTAAATATCCTGTTTATTTTTGTGTCTGCATTAGGTACTATGAAAAAAGTTTTTGTCTTTTTAATATTTTTTTAACCAAGGATATCATCTTGACATATTTAAAATTTGGTTGAAGGAAAATAATTCCTGTATGTGAAAGGCATTAGGTTTTTTTTTTCATTATCTAAATTTTTTAAAAAAATTTATTTTTCATTATCTAAATATTCACAGTGTATGTACAAATACATGTACATAGGTGTGCATGTGTGTATCATGTGTAATCACATGTCTATATCAAGCCTCTATCTGTCATCTATGCATGTATGTATCTAAGGGTGGAATTGTTCTGGGGGAGGAAAGTGTGTAAGAAATAAGGGAAATGGAGATGAGACAAGAAATGCAGGAGGAGAAATAAAGACAGATGGAAAAGAGGGGAGAGAGAAAAACTAAAATATTTATTTTTTTAAATTAAAACAAGAACAAAATGGATTATAATTGTTAACTGTGAAAGTATACAACTATATTCAACTGTTCCACTCATACAGAAAATAAGGAACAATTATCCTTATCTTCTTTCTCCCATCCATGATTATGGACCTTGATAGACTCCCACCAATGATGTAATAATACTTCCTTCCTTGCTTTTGTACCTCTTGTTGCAGTTCTTGAACCTCAGTTGACAGAATCAGGTCTCCAAACAATATAGAAAAATTATAATGGGGTAAAAAAATCACATTATGTGCTGATAAGGTATTATGCTAGTTTTTAAAGAAAGACTTTAAACTATAAATGAAAAGGTCTTAGAACAGATCACTTTGTTCCCCCCCCCCAACACCAGGCACAATAGTTAACTGCTTAGTCAGACAGTTTGAACTTGGGTGGTAATATGTTTATTTACAAGAAAACATATTTTTAAAGAGGAAAATGACATTATTGTACAGTAAAAGTTTGTCATGTAAAAGTATTTGCAAAATGAAAACAGCATGGAATTTCCCCAAAAAGTTGAAAATAAAGCTAATCTATGACCCAGCAATCACACTACTGGGTATCTATCCTAAAGTTACAAACGTAGTGATCCAAAGGGGCATGTTCACCCGAATGTTTATAGCAGCAATGTCTACAATAGCCAAACTAGGAAAGAACCTAGATGTCCATCAACAATGAACAGATAAAGAAGATGTGGTCTCTCTCTATATAATGGAGTACTATGTAGCCATCAAAAGAAATGAAATCTTATCATTTGTAATGACATGGATGGATCTAGAGGGTATTATGCTGAGCAAACCAAGTCAATCAGAGAAAGACAATTATCATATGGTCTCTCTGATATGAGGATTTTGAGAGGCAGTGTGAGGGATAGTGGGGGATGGGGAAGGAAAAAATGAAACAAGATGGGATCGGGATGGAGACAAGCCATAAGAGACTCTTAATCTTACAAAACAGAGGGTTGCTGAGGGGAGGGGGGAAGGGGGAGGGTAGTTGGACATTGGGGAGGGTATGTGCTATGGTGAGTGCTGTGAAATGTGTAAGCCTGATGATTCACAGATCTGTACCCCTGGGACAAATAATACATTATATGTTAATAAAAATAATTTTAAAAAGTATTTATAAAATGAGAATATTTTGATATATTTGAAAATTACAAGATAAACATCCCATTTTTAAGATAAAACACACTAGTTTTTGCCATTTTCATGATATACTTCTTAAATGTGTCCTGCTTATGAAATAGATTAATATATGGAGTAACTATAAAAATAAAATCTAAAATTAGAAATAAGTGTTCAGTAAGCAATCTGGTTAAGAAAATATCTTGCTATCTTTATTATAACTTCGAATACTCATTTTACTTGGGGATAGGAATTGCACAGCTTCTGGGAGGGTACTACCTATAAACTTAAGTACCATAACTCCCCATTTTCAAATATCTTTGCTCTTAAATAAAGGATAAAGTGAAATTTTATAAGCAACCAATTCCACCAATGACTCCCAGGTATTTGCCATGTGAACCTCTCATTCTCTTTTATTAAAGAACAATGATGGTTCCAGAAGAATACAATAATCAGTGGCAATTTTAATTGAAATCTAGATGCTTATCTTTTATTTTAAAGCAGTGTCTCATTGTTCAAAATGAAAGAATATTTCCTATAAGGGAACATCTAGATGTCAGACAAGGAATTGACTACATATCTGTAAAGGAATGTACAATAAGGATTTTGCATTTAGGATTGTTTTTCAAGTTAGGATTTAAAACCCATTCTATAGGCTCAAGTAAAGGCCACTGAGCTACAAGATGCTCCAGCTTATTGGGCATGTATTTCCACAGAATTGGAAACATATGAAGGATGAGGAGCCATGTGGGCAGCTGCTCTATATTCTCCCCAGGACTGGATGGAGAGAAGCAGCTATATGGATGGATAACACACAGACTGCAAAAAAAGTAAATATCAAATAACTTTCGAATTCCATCTTAATCAGTGACAATGTAGTATTTAATCTAAAGGTTAAACTTTCTGAGCAAACAAAAGAAGGACAGATAGAAGGCAGTAAAGATATGCTCAAAATTATCACTTTGAGCTTCTTTCTCAAAAATGGAAGGCTGTACAAATACACACACACACACACACACACACACACACACACAAAATATGCTTGTGGACCTGCTACATTAAATAGAGAATAATCTTCTGGATATTTGGCCACCAACTTCTGTAGAAGACCTCTGCCTACTGTATGCCAAACTCTATGATATGTATCACAACTTCATATCCCAGGAGAAGGAGAAATAATGAAACTTTGTCAAAATAAGACAAAAACAGAATTGAAGCTAGAATCTCCTGTGGTGACAATGATATTTTACAAATTCATAAGCTGGGACCTAAATGGGAGTTGACCCACCCAGGAAAGTGGAATAGGTGCATCAGATTACAAAATTTGTCCAACTCAACTGTGTGTTCAGTAGGTTATTATTTTAGGGTTTAGCATTCAGGAAACTGGGAGAAAGTAAAGGCAGCTTTCCAGATCAGAGAGATGAACTAAGGGCAGTGGACTGCTTCCAAAATTTGTAATGCCCACAAAACTCACATAGTAACATACTTTCATCTCCTCTGTATTCCTGACACTGTTACTCACCAATTGTTTCTATTTGAAAACATTAGGGTAAATATCTTTTGTCAATATTATATATGTTGTACAATACCTTGTTAAAAAGTCTAATATTTAAAAGAAGCTATATGTCATTATTTGGGATAACCCCAATTATGTATGGGGACAAGTTCAGTATAGACAGAAATATTAGAAGTTAAAAGCATATAAAAGTAAAAACATGACATATAGGGACACTAGGTAAGAGACAGTCATAGTAGTACAAATAAGAGATAATCCTGGCTTGCATTAAACAGGGTTTCTTACCCAAGCACTATTAAGATTTTGTTGATTTTTTTATGTGAACATAAAAAAGTTGCAGGATACTTAGCAGCAACCCTGGCCTCTATTAGAGGCCACAAGATGCCAACAAATCCTTCCCCAGTGTGACAACTAAAAATGTCCCCAAATATCCCCTGGTGGGGGGGATGTTCCAAGTGACAACTATTAAATGATAATGATGGAAGTGGGAGGTGGAAGTACAAGGATCCTGAATGAGTTTGGGTGACAGAACTGGCTGAATTTGCTAATGAATTATATATGGGAATAAGGAAAATATAATTAAATTTAGGGTATTTTAAAAAATTAGGATGCTTTAGGTTTTTATCTTGGGAAGCTGGTGAGTGGATGTTCTATTTAATAAGAGGAGAAAGAATAGAATTCTATACTGTGGATAGCACTTACTGCATTATACTGAAATTACATATCTGTACTCTCAACAGAGTTCCCTGAGAGCAGTGCCCAAATTTTATATGCCTTTTTATTCCCCAAACAGTACTTATTATCAGCATGAATGGCAGATGTAAAGAAGTGGGAGAATTCAAGGGAAATTCATAGATTTCTAGGTTAGGACAGTGGGTGGCTGCTGGCTACATTTGCAGAGATGGGTACAACTGGAAGTAAACCACATATGGGATTAGGATCTGATGAGTTCAGTGTTATGCATATTGATCTGGAGCTTCCTGTTTTTCATGCATTGAAGGTATTCAATATGCCAATTAATATACGTGGCTAGAGCTTAGAATAAATATTTGGGCTGGGGATGTAGATCTGAGAGTTATCAGTTATCAAATGATAACTAAAGCCATTTGAGTAAATGAGATAACCCTAAGAGAGAGTATAGAGAACAGGGTACAAAAATAATCACAGGGAATACATAGCATTATTGTATGCATAGATTATATTCTGAGGAGACCAAGAAGAGACAAAAAAATAAATGCATGGGTGCACCTGTCCATGTACCTGCACACACACAATATTAAGATATTGTAGAATGATAATTATTATCATGGCACATTTACTGAGTGCATGTTATATGCCAAGAGAACTTCAGATATGCATTACCTTATTAAATCTTTCTTGACAACCTTAAAAGCTAGATAAGTACTATTATCTCCACTTAAGAGATAAAGAAAATGAAGTACAAAAAGGTTAATTAATTTGCCAGAGATTACATTACTAGTAAGTGGTACAGCCTGGATTCAAACAATGTGACTAACGAACTTACTCTTCCATTCAACTGTGCTCTAAACAAGTTAAAGGAGAATAGAGTCTCAAGGAGAAAGAAGTGGCAACTTTCAATGTGAGGGTCTTGCGTATCTTTCATTATATTTGTTTCTAAGTATTTTATTTTTATGTTATTGTAAATTGAGTTGTTTTTAATTTCATTTGATAGTTACTCATTGCTAAAATGTAGAAATACAATTGATTTCTGGATATTGACCTTGTATCTTGCCCCACTGCTAAATTTTCTTATTAGTTCTTGCGTCTTTCTTATAGTTTCCATAAGATTTTCTATATAATCTATACAATATATAGATTAATTTCTATATAACCATGTCTTCCTCAAAACAGTATTATTTCAAATATTTATACTTTCTATTTATTTATTTTTTTCTGCTTCAATGCAAAGATGAGCAAACTACAGCCCATTGGCCAAATTCCGTCCACATCTTGTTTGTGTAAATAAAGTTTTATTGAAACATAGTCCTCCCTGTTCATATAAATATGGTATATGGCTATTTCGTGCTACAATGGGAGAGTTGAGCAGTCGCACAGAGATTATATGACCCACAAAGCCTAAGATATTTAATATCTGACTCTTAAAATGTTTTCCACTCCCCTGTCTTATTGCTGTAGTTGGAACTTCTATACAATAATGAGGAGATTTGGTTAGGGCTGATATATCCTGGTCTTTTCCCAATATTAGGGTCTTAAAGTCAAGAAACTTGTCTTTTAGTTATAGTTTGGGGAGAGTCTTTATAAGAAGTAACTTGTGTGGGACGCCTGGGTGGCTCAGTTGGTTAAGTAGCTGCCTTCAGCTCGGGTCATGATCCCAGGGTGCTGGGATGGAGTCCGACGTCGGGCTCCTTGCTCCACGGGGAGCCTGCTTCTCCCTCTGACTCTGCCTGCCACTCTGTCTGCCTGTGCTCGCTCTCGCTCGCTCCCTCTCCGACAAATAAATAAATAAAATCTTAAAAAAAAAAAAGTAACTTGTGTAAACAAAAAATGTGCCTTTCTAATCTTTAATTGGCAGAAATATGTCCCCAAAACAAAACTATTGCATTTAAGCCACATCACCAAAAAAGAACAAAACAAACAAAAACAGCAGAAAATAACAGAGCATAATCCCTTTTTTACTGATCAATCTTAGAGATCGACATGACCAAAAATCATATATTTTCATTCAATTTCCAGTTTCACCTTCTGCAACATACACCAATAAATATATGCTTCTGTAACTTCTGAAAGATAGTATGTAGGATTAGAATTGTTTAATCTTAAATGTTTGATACAGTTTATGAATGAAGACTTATATCCTGGAATTTTCTTTTTAGAGATGTTTGCAATGATGAATTCAATGTGTTTTATTGATATGTAGCTGTTCCAGTTTTTTCTTTCTTCTTGGTTCAATTTAGATATTTGTGTCTTTCAAGAAATTTGTCACTTTTAACTAAGTTGTCAAACTTATTTGCACAAACTTGCTAATAATATCACTTTGTTATTTTGAATGTTATATAATCAATATGGTGTTACTACATTCATTTCTGATATTGATAATTTGTGTCTTCTTTCCTTCCCCCTCCTGTCCTCTCCTCTATCCCAGGCACCCCCCCCCCAATTTGTTTTCCTTAACTATAATATTATTTGGTGCTGAGTTGTTTCATTTGCAAACATTTGAGATTTTTTCCCCTAATTTCTTCCTATTATTGATTTTTTTAGTTCAACTCCATAATGGTCTAAGAACATCATCTATATGATTTCAGAATTATAAATGTAATTGAGACCAGCTTTATGGTCAGAGTTAGAATTTTTCATGGTGAATGAGCCCTATGCAATTGAAAAGAATGCTGTGCAACTATGGTTATATATAGGCTTTTTTTTTTCCATTTGTTAATCTTAATTCTTAATCTAATTTTAAATTATAGTACAGTTAGCATACACTGTTATATTAGTTTCAGATGTACGATATATGGACGCTGGCAATTCGGTACATTACTCAGTGCCCATCATAAGTGTACGCTCAATCTCCCATACCTATTTCACCCTTTCCTCTACATACCTACCCTCTTGTAACTATCAGTATTTTCTCTATAGTTAAGGGTTTTTGTTTTTGTTTTTTCTCTTTTTGTCTTTGTTTGTTTTGTTTCTTAAATTCCACATAGGAATGAAATCATATGGAATTTTTCTTTCTCTGACTTACTTATTTCACTTAGCATTATACTACCCAAGGTGTTTGATAATGTTTGATAATCTATATACTAATATTTTTTCTAGTTATCAGTTACATAATGATGGGTGCTAAAATATCCAATTATCAATGTGAAATCATCTATTTTCCTCCCTTACTTTGGTCAATTTTGCTTTATCTTTTCCAAAGATACATCACTAGGCACATATATACTTATGATTAATAGGCCCTTCGGATACATTAGCATTCTATCATAGTGAAATAACCATCTTTATTTCTTATAATAATTTTGTTTATTTTTTCTGATATTAGTATTGCTTGGCATAGTTTTGACTTTCCTTCTGTGTTCAATATATTCAATCTCTTGTAGATGGTTTATAATTATGTTGTTTTAAAAATAATCCTTAATTCTGATAGTGTTTGCCTTTTAACTGGTGTGTTCAGTTCTTTAATGATGGTGTGGTTGTATTGGGGTCTATTTTATTATTTGCTTTGTAATTGTTTCAACAATATTTATTCCTCTAATCTTTCTATGTCTTTATTGGATTTTATAAATATTTTTATATCAATATTAATTTCCTATTGGCTTTTTAATTATATTTGTTTTATATTTTAGTTATTGATCTATAAATCACAATATATATCTGAGTTTTTTGCAGTCCACTTAATCTTGTATGTCTTCATGTGAAATACAGAAACCTTATAGAACTATAGATTATGCCATTGCCTTCCTTTATATTTGTCATATGTATATATTATAATATATATGTACATAATTGTCATTTATATTATAAACCCTATAAAAACATGCTATATTTTGCTCTACACTTATGATTTAAAATATATTAAGATAAAAATCAGAAAAAACCCATAGCCTTCATTTTTACCCAGATTTCAATCCTTTTTATTCATTTTTGAGTATCCCCATTTCCATTCAGTATCATTTCCCTTATCCTGAAAGCTTTTAGCATTTCTTCTAATAACAACCTTCTGGCCATAAATTCTATTGGTTTTTGTTTACATAAAAAGTCTTTTATCTTTCCTTCATTTTTGAAGGGCTGTTTTTGTTTGTTCATTTGTTTTATACATAGTTCTAATTGGATAAATTCCCCCTCCCTCATTACTTTAAAGATATTATATTTTTTTAAGATTTCATTTATTTATTTGATAGAGATCACAAGTAGGCAGAGAGGCAGGCAGAGAGAGAGGAAGGGAAGCAGGCTCCCTGCCAAGCAGAGAGCCTGATGCAGGGCTCAATCCCAGGACCCTGGGATCATGACCTGAGCTGAAGGCAAAGGCTTTAACCCACTGAACCACCCAGGTGTCCTGATATTATTTCTACCTTCTGGCCTCAGTCTCTAATAAGAGGTCAGTAATCAACTCTGTCATTGTTATCCTCTTTGTAATGTGTCATTTTCTCTGCTTGTTTTCAAGATTTCTTCATCTTTGGCTTTTGACAGTTTGTCTACAATATGCCTCAGTGTGAACTTCTTTCTGTTTATTCTGCCTGTAATTTTAGACCGCCTAGTCTCTATACATCTCTCAATTTTAGAAATTTTTGGCCATTATCTTTTCAAATACCTTTTTCTGTCCTGTCGTCTCTTCTCTTTCTAGGTTCCCAATTATGCATACATTGGACAACTTTAGATTTTCTGATCATTCTCTGAAGCCTTGTTTTCTCCATTGTTTATCTGTTTATTTTTTTTTAATTTTCATGATTTTATTCTTGTCTATGCTGATATTTTCTAACTTCTGAGTTTCTTTTTTTTAATTACATTTATTTATTTTCAGAAAAACAGTATTCATTATTTTTGCACCACACCCAGTGCTCCATGCAACCCGTGCCCTCTATAATACCCACCACCTGGTTCCCTGACCTCCCACCCCCGGCCCCTTCAAAACCCTCAGATTGTTTTTCAGAGTCCATAGTCTCTCATGGTTCACCTCCCCTTCCAATTTCCCCCCACTCCCTTCTCCTCTCTAACTCCCCATGTCCTCCATGCTATTTGTTATGCTCCACAAATAAGTGAAACCATATGATAATTGACTCTCTCTGCTTGACTGATTTCACTCAGCATAATCTCTTCCAGTCCCATCCATGTTGCTACAAAAGTTGGGTATTCGTCCTTTCTGATGGAGGCATAATACTCCATAGTGTATATGGACGACATCTTCCTTATCCATTCGTCTGTTGAAGGGCAGAAGGATTCCCCTCTTTTTTTTTTATATATAAACATATATTTTTATCCCCAGGGGTACAGGTCTGTGAATCACCAGGTTTACACACTTCACAGCACTCACCAAAGCACATACCCTCCCCAATGTCCATAATCCCACCCCCTTCTCCCAACCCCCTCCCCCCAGCAACCCTCAGTTTGTTTTGTGAGATTAAGAGTCACTTATGGTTTGTCTCCCTCCCAATCCCATCTTGTTTCATTGATTCTTCTCCTACCCACTTAAGCCCCCATGTTGCATCACCACTTCCTCATATCAGGGAGATCATATGATAGTTGTCTTTCTCTGCTTGACTTATTTCGCTAAGCACGATACGCTCTAGTTCCATCCATGTTGTCGCAAATGGCAAGATTTCATTTCTTTACATTGGATAATTTCTATTAGTCAAGCTTCATGTTCACTTATTTCTTCCTCTAATGTTGGATACATTTGAATGTAGTCACTCTCTACCAGTCATTTTATTTCAATTATGATAATTTTCATTTCTAAAATTTCCATTTGGTTCTGTTTTATAGTTTCTGGTTTCCTTTTGCTATTTCTGTTATTCTCTGGAAATATCTGTGTTTTTTTTTTTTTTTTTTTTGAGTAAAAGCGACTGCTTTGGAACAATATTGCCTAGATTTTAATTTTATTCATTAAACAACATACTTTATTTCATTAATTATAGAATTAATATATTCTTTAAAATCTTTCTTTGCCAGTTCTATATCCAGTTTATACTGAAGTTGGAGACTGTTGATTTTCATATCTCTTGTGAATAGGTTTCATTTTCTCAATTCAAGTAATTTTGGATTATGATCTGGATATTACTCTTGAATTGAAAATAATCTGGATTCTTCCTTTTCTTTATAGATGAGTACTCTTTCTCTTGAGAAATGTTTTCTGGTTTTGAATACTGACTCTACCATTTGCACAATGAATAAAACGAAACATTTCATCATCTGTTTCTTAGTTATGTGTAATAAAAACAAGTACTTATGGTACTTTATTGTACTTAATGAACTCTTCATTAAGTGCCAACTGTTATTATCATGATTGTTTTGATTATTCTTTCACATTTCCCCAAATATCTGGTGATTCTGGATTGTACAGGTAAGTTGCCAAGTAAGAAATATAGGTTGTCACCATAATTTAGATTTCTTTATCCAATAAATTTCTGTCCTGAATCAAGTTCTGATGAGTGGTTCTGTATGAGTGGAGTTTTCTTTTTTTTTTTTAGGAATAGAATCATTTATCATCACTGACATGTGTGTGGGAGCACTGGAGGGAGCAGTGAGCAGGGGGCCGGCAGGGGGGCAGGACAGGTGTGAGGTGTACATCATTGCAAAGAGAAGAGGGGGGTCACCCTGTTCCTTGGGAGGCCCTGGTGGGTTAGGGCAGCCATTGGCCAGGGAGACTGCAGGTGATGAGCAGCCCCGGGGGCATCAGCACTGCTCCAGCAGCCCCACGAATTTGCAGATGTCCCAGGCCAGCAGCTCTGGCTCCTCAAAGGTGGCAAAGTGGCCCTCACAGGCCAGGTAGGAAGAGGAGACGAGTTCTGTGTACTTGAACTTCACCCATTTTTTCAGGCACATGCATTAACTTATAAGGGAAGGCAGCAAAGCCTGTGGGCACGTGGACCTTGATCCGGTCATGCTCATGGGGAGTAGGGACCCACAAATTTCACTTTAAGGTTGCATGGGGATGGATTGCCAAATTGGGGATCCAGTCTCCCCAGTGACTAAAATAATAACAGTTGACAACCATATTTACCTTCCAGTCAGCACCATCATGGTAATTTTCCTCTCCCTTTGTTTATAATAAAAATCTGAGTAGAAGTAATTCTCAGGCAGGTTCTTCAGTCTTTTACAGTGGATGTCTTGAATCTATAGAATTTACTAGAATTTGTCTACATACTACATCAAAACTGCTGCTACTGCTTGCATGTGTGTGTGCACATGCATATGCACTTTTGGGTGGGTTAAGGAGTGGACTCTGATGGAGCTCAGTGTTCAAGATGTATTTATTTAATTAATTAAATAACCCAATTGTCCTAATGCTTCTTCCTACTTTGTGTATTTGTTCAAGTTGAGATTTTTCGTTGAATACTTTGCTTTCATCAATAGGTTTCTCCTCCAGAGTTAGGTTTTAAGCGGTCTATTTTCATTTGTATGTTATCTTACAAAAGTTCTTCAAATTCTGTGTTCTCTAATAACGTAGTGATTTCTTTCTTTCTTCTGCCTGTTTGTACTTTTTAGAGATTTGTACTAAAGCACTAACCCTAGACTCCTACAAATATTTACTTCCATCTTTGGCTTCTCTGGTATACTACAGTTAAATCAAAGATAGGTCCCTCATTTATATATCACAAGATCACTAATTCCTGCACAGAACACAGTAAGAGCATGACCAAGACTTTTTGGGAAAAAAAAAAAAAGTTCTTTTAGAAAACAATTTAAATTTGGTGAGGTTACATGGATTGATGCATATTCTTTGATATATGGGATTATCTTGTTTATATCCTGACATTTTTTAACAACCCACTAACATACCTATAGAATCCAAAGTTTCCTTTAAAAAAAAAGATTTTTTAAATTTATTTAATACAGAGAGAGAGATCACAAGTAGGCAGAGAGGCAGGCGGAGGAAGGAGGCTTCCCACTGAGCAGAGAGCCTGATGCAGGGCTTGATCCCAGGACCCTGGGATCATGACTTGAGCCGAAGGCAGAGGCTTTAACCCACTGAGCTACCCAAGCACCCCTAGAATCCAAAGTTTCTCATGCTACCTGCCAGCCATTTTCATGTCTCTATTCTTACTGAATGGGTAAGCATAGAGTAAGACCTTGCTCTTACAACCTTCCCTCATCAAGAAAGAAAGAAAAACAATTTTCAGACAATATCTTTCATTTTCAGTCAATTAAAAAAAACAGGATTTTAATGTTATCAGGTATACAAAGGGTCATTGATTAACACAAAGCAAAACTCTGTCT
The DNA here is from genome assembly GCF_022355385.1 of Mustela nigripes. Lineage (NCBI taxonomy): Eukaryota > Metazoa > Chordata > Mammalia > Carnivora > Mustelidae > Mustela > Mustela nigripes. The sequence goes on along the minus strand of NC_081575.1, from coordinate 6,851,774 downwards.
CTAGGAAAAATGTGAATTTCTCCCATAGATTATTTTCAGGTATTTTAAAAGGAACAATCCCCTTGATAGTGAAATGAATTTAACTGCATAAATTTGTGGTGATAGCAGCCACCTGATAAAAATAACCAGGGACAAACCTGTCATCAAAGTTCTGTTAATTAACTTTCTACCACATAGGAAACCACACAGGAGGGAAACAAGGGGTTTTTCATCATATTAAGGAAGAGACAGGGTAAGATAGAATTTGGGGGAAGGATGGAGTTTAAGTAAAATTTATGTGAGGCAGTGTTTTGATAGACACAAAACAAACCAGAGTGTATATAAAGGGGTAAAAAAATTCCTGGAACAAGAAGTTTTCTTGAAAACCATAACATTAACATAAAGGTGGAGTGTGTGTCCCAAATCCTTTATCTTTTGTTCTGCACCTAGGTTGGAAATCGAGGTTTCTTTTATGTCAAAGTGACCATATTTTAGATCCTCCAGACAAGAATGAGAGGTTTCATTCTTGCTAAGACGATTTCTATCAACACATTTCTAACAATCCATAATTTTAGAGAGCAAGGTGTCTTAGCGCTGTGCCCCTTTGTTAGTCACCCAAAGTATTTTAAAATTTTGCCTAAGGGTGAAATAAGTATCTCCCCCAATGAAAATCTGTCACTTTTTATTCCTAATTTGACAGCCAGAAGAAAAATGCCATCTGTTTTTATCCTCAGAATCCCTCAAAACTCAGTTATTTTCATGTGAAGCCAATAGAAAATTAACATTCAGTAGAAGCCTAAGGCTCCTAAATATGCCCAAAGCTTCCTAGGTAAAAGGGGCTTATTTACTTCTGTAGAAAAGAAGGAACATATAAGAGAGAATGGATGAAAAGGAAAAGACTGAGAAGAGCAGAAGGTAGAACACTAGGAATTATGGGAGCTCTATTTGATCCATCCTCTAATTTGCTTTTCAAGCAAAATCTTGACCCCTGTAGAGCAAGAGAGAGGAGCCAGCTGCTGGCTTTATATTTAAGTAGCCACTTCAGCCTTTTTATGTTTACTGTGTACATGGCAAATATATGTCTGCAGATTCTTGAATAATGATCCCTTTAAGAGTAAGCTTAATTCTCCTGTTTAAACAGAGTTGGATTTAGTCACTCATTTGTAATGAGGAGAATATGAGAAACACAACAGTGTGTGACTTCTAAGACTAGAACACAAAATATTTTGAGGTTTCCATGATTCTTTCTTTTGGATTACTCATTCTGGGGGAAACCATCTGCCCTGCTGTTAGGACACTCAAGAAGATCCACGCAGCTAGGAACTGAAGACTTGTCAATACCCAACAAAGAACTAGGGCTTCTTGTCAACAGTTATCTAAATGAGCCATTTGAGAACCAGATTTCTCCAACCCCACTTATACTCTCAGATAACTGGAACCCTGGCTATCTTGACTGCAGCTTCATGAGAGATCTTAAGTTAGAAATAACTGAGGTTCACTTGGGTGGCTCAGCTGGTTAAGTGCCTACCTTTGGCAGGTCATGATCCCAGGGTCCTGGGATCAAGCCCCACATCCAGCTCCTTGCTCAGCGGGGAGCTCGCTTTTCCCTCTCCTTCTTCCCCTCCCCCCAACTCGTGTTCTCTCTCACTCACTCTGCTCTCTAAGTAAATAAATTAAAAAATCTTAAAGAAAAAAGAAATAAAAACAAAGCCACTAATAAATTCAGGACTCACAGAAATTATGAATGTAAAATGTTTTTTTAAGCTGCAAAATTTGGAGGAGATTTGTTATACAATAATAAATAAATACACATGGCATATATTTTTCATCTATTTATCTTCCATTTACCTATGTCTTCAATAAGTTACCTTTTGTGGGTAGCATATAAAATTTTTCTGTTCTATTCTTTCTATCACTAAATTTAAATAGCCTATTTAGGTTATTATCATTTATTTTCTCAATTATTTTAGTAGAAAAAAAAGAGACAGATACAAACTTCCAGTTATAAAATAAACAAGTCATGGAGATGAAAATTACAGTATAGGGAATATAGTCAATAATACTGTAATAATGTTGTATGGTGACAGATGGTGACTACACTTACAGTTGTAAGTACTGAGCAATGCATAGAATTGTCCAATCAATATGGTGTATTGAAACTAATATAACATGGTATGTTAATTATACCTCAATAAAAACAAAAAAATTAAAAAACCTAACAAAAAAATAAGCCTCAAATGAAAATACACACACACACACAGACACACACACATAATGGCTGTTAATATATTTAAAAGGAGTTAACCTCACTCATAATTAAAGAAGTATAAGTAAAAAGTAGAAATTCCATTTCCTTTAGAAGGAAAAAATTTTAACACTGTAACTACTCTTTATGTTAGGAAGCCCAATTATGCCTCCATACTCCTTGAGTTGAGGTTATTTTTTTTAAATGTGTATACCTTTTGTAGGTCAACATTTAGTGTAAGCATTGGTGTGCTTGGACTTAGGTCTACTACTTTATTGTTTTCTATTTTTGTCCTCTGTTTTATGTTCTTCTTCTACTCTTTTCCTGTCTTTCTTTGAATTATTTGAGTAATTTTTAGGATTTCGTTTCAATTACTCTGTTGGTGTTTTTGGTATATCACTTTATACCATTACCCAGTAATTAATCTAGGAATTATAAAATACATATCTAATTCTTCACAATCTACTTAGAGTTAATATTGTACCATGTCAAGTAAAAAGCAGGAGCCCTTTAATCATTTAAGTTTTTTTTTACACTCAACTCCATTACTCTTTGTTATAGTTGTCATATGTAATATATCTACATTCATAAAGAACCCCATCAAACAATGTTACAAATTTTGTTTCTGACAGTACTCTCCATTTTTATATTGAGCCTATACAGTGGATTTTATTTCAAGCATTATATTTTTCAGTTCTAAAGTTGGCATTTTATTCAATGTAAGCTTTTTTCTTTTTCTCTGTCTCTCCAGAGAACATCTCTTTCCATTCCTTTCAGGTGTATTTTCCTTGACACCAAGCAGCATAATTATAAAAAATAGCTTCTCCACAATTATTTTCCTCCCCAAGGCTTTATCTTAATTTTTTATCTTAATTTTTATCTTAATTTGCTTTTGCTGGCTTTATTGAGATATAATGGACATATAAACATTTTATAAGCTTGAGATGTACAAGTTGTTGATTTAATACACTTACATATTACAAAATGATTACGACCATAGTGTTAGCTAATACCTCTATCACATCACATAATTATATAGTTTTTGTCTTGTAATCTAATCTGAGTTAACTTGAGTATGCTACCTATTGACTGCTTTCTCTTGTGAAAATTGGTCACACTATTATGTATATTTATGTTCCTTATTGCAGGGTATTTGACATTACATGCTGAACGTTATGAATTTTCTGTTGTGTAGAACCAGTTTCTTATTATAATCTTCTGGAATGTTTTAATTTTAGCTGATAATTAGCCCTATTAGTTTCAAACTACAGGTTCCATTTCATCTTATTAGGTAGTAATTCAAATTCCAGTGCCTTTCTCAAAATCTTTGCTCTACTAGTTTAGGTCTGTCCCACACATTTGCCTCTCAGGGATTAGCCTAAGTCTTCTATGGTATTTTATAATTTACTCTGATTCTCTATGCCTTAGCTATTCCGGTTTACATCTCTCTCACTCTTTTTTTTTTAAAGATTTTATTAATTTACTTGACAGAGAGAGAGAGAGAGCAAGTGCACAAACAGGGAGAGCAGCAGAGGGAGAGGGAGAAGCAGGCTCCCCACTGAGCCTTGGCATTATGACCCAGGCTAAATGCAGACACTCAGCTGACTGAGCCACCCAGGTGCCCCTACTTCTCTCTTTCTTAAACATTCAAAGATCAGGGATTATTTTGAGAGTTGTGCAAATTCAGACAAAGAATTAGAGAGCACCTTCTTGGTTGGACCATTTTCCAGTCCCACAAGACTCCTTTTCCTTCTCTCTTTAGCTGGAAAGGTGGGGTATCTAATGGCATTTTACCTATTTGGATCATCACTGGCATTGTTTTGCTTCATAACTGAGCTCTGCGCTCGGAACAAAGCTATATGAGAATAAAGCAAATGAGAAACTGAGTCATACAGTCGCATCTCCAACTTTTGACTATCCTCTAAATTCTACCTGCCTTTGCTTACTTTTCAGAGTTCTCTTCATCAACACAAATAAAATAATTAATATAGATAGATAGATGGATAGATAGGTAGGTAGGTAGGTAGGTAGATTCAAAGACAAATTTTCAAGGGGCCCCTGGGTGGCTCAGTGGGTTAAGCCTCTGCCTTCAGCTCAGATCATGATCTCAGGTTCCTGGGATCGAGTCCTGCATCAGACTCTTTGCTCAGCAGAGAGCCTACTTCCCCTACCCCTCTGCTTGCCTCTCTGCCTACTTGTGATCTCTCTCTCTGTGTCAGATAAATGAATGAAGTCTTAAAAAAAAAGACAAAGATTCAAAAACAAAAATTAGTTGAAATAAAAGATGTACAGTTTAAATCATGTGAACAATATCTAAAAGACATCTGAAATAACTGTAGTAATAGGAAACAAATAGACATTAGGACAAAAATTATTTTATGTTTGAACAATCATCATTTATTCTTTTGCACTTTTATTTACTAATTCAGTCAAACATAGTTATTGAGTGCCTATCATGTGCTAGACACAAAATCCCAGACACACTTATTTCCTTGTCTCAGTACTAACTGTACTAGTAGATTCCTTCAGTGTTAATAATGTTAATAATGCCAAATGGTTCCAGTATTGCTTTACGCATAGTTTTAAGTGGACTATCACCAGTTCACCTGGGTCTTTGTTCTATGACTAGGCACATTCTTTGCTTTCACTTTAGCTACTCTCTTTGGTCTGCTTTGAGTCCATCTTCTCTGATAATAATATAATTAAAAATTAAAAATAAAAACAATAAGAACAATACTGGTGGTAGCAGCCTACTTACTAATCACTGATACTGACAATGACACTCTTTTCTCTTGTGAGTTTCAGGGATTCAAGTTCTCATAAGGAATTCAAAATTCAATTACCAATGTCAGAAAACATGAATGCTATTTGCTCTCCTGAATCAAGAACATTTCACAGAATTCTACGGAACATATCCACAGCAGTTCCCATGGGGTAACATACTCTTTTTTGGGATTTTACCCCAATTTTCACAATAATTTTCCTGTATTATTTTGATTCAAACTTAGCTTACTCTTCATTATTGATCTTTCTGTGAGTATGAAATATCTTATAAAAGGGACTTGAAGTATATTGACTTCTGTGCTGATTATTTTACCCTTTACTGAATATGTCCACATGTATTTAAGGAAGTATCTAAAAACAAAGATACTATTTTTGTCTTATAGTATGATTCTAGGAGGAGATGATCCATGGTAAGTAATTTTCTTACAAGAAAATTACTTCACCACTATGACCATTAGTTTGAATGTCTTGTTTTCTCAGGTTTCAAGAATAAACACACCATTGTTAATGTGGGGGTGGCAGGGCATTAACAGTATTTGATTTGTTATATCACTGGATTATTAAAAAAATTGAACCGGACAAAATGATTTTGCACATGGGCACCCCAGAAATTGGAGGTCTCTCATACCATATATTAAAAAGTAACTCCAGGGGCGCCTGGGTGGCTCAGTAGGTTAAAGCCTCTGCCTTCTGCTCAGGTCATGATCCCAGGGTCCTGGGATTGAGCCCTGAACCGGGCTCTCTGCTCAACAGGGAGCAGGGAGCCTACTTCCTCCTCTCTCTCTGCCTGCCTCTTTGCCTACTTGTGATCTCTCTCTGTCAAATAAATAAATAAAATCTTTAAAAAAAATTAAAAAGTAACTCCAGATGGATTATAGACTTAAATATTCAAAACAAATCTTTAGAAACTTTACTAGAAAATACTGTAAAGAAATATTAGACCCTGACAGCAAAAGCTTTCTTTTTTTATAGCAAAAGCTTTCTTAAACAAGATTCAAAACCCATTGACCTAAAATAAACTGTTATTAATTAGAACCCAAGTTGTTCACCTACAACCATGAATAAAACCATGTTGGTTCATTTTCAAAGTCTGTGTCCTGAGAGAGAGTGAAAGAGAGAGAGAGAGAGAGAGAGAGAGAGAATGAGAGAGAAAACAGGTCTAAAATAGAGTCGTTTGTGCCAAGCTTACATCACCAAACAGAGACATAATACTTAACCCAACTGCAGTTTTAGCTTCTTCCAGGAATGTACTCTTTACCAGTCAGTCTGGAATTTCCTGGTCAGCACTAGTGAGCTAAACTACCTGAGAGACTCCTGTCGTCCTCCTAAAGGAAGGTCACCTTGTCTGTAACAATCTCCTCTTTGCTAGTATCTTCCTTGTCCTGTCCACTTCTGACTATAAAAGGTTTTGCTCTGTACAGCTCTTTGGAGTTTCCTTTCTATTTGTTAGATGGGATGCTGCCTGACTCATGAATCATTGAATAAAACCAATTATATTTTTTAACATTTACTCAGTTGAATTTTGTTTTTTTAACAGCCTTTTGCACTCTACCCCAAAATATGTATACCCCTTAACATGAAGGCCTCATTTTGTAACACTGTTAGGTCTGCTTTATCTTATTTGTATTTATATATGTGTAGCCGTTTCCATTAGGATTAGAGCTTATTGAGGTAAGCTCTATACCCCCAGTATCTTTCATATTTCTGTACATACTAAGTAGTTTATTATAATTCTCCACAGTGACTATTACAAGGGTGATTTGTTTTTCCCCTCCTACAGATAAATTATACTGGTTTCCATTGTTCATGTCTCCCAATAAGGCACTAGATTCTTTCTTTGGTTAGCAGGCTCTTGTTAAAATGATCTTTCATCTATAGAGCTGTTAGAAAGAAAAATAAAATTTGTACCATCATTTGAGCTATTTAAATAAGTAGTAATGTATAAATAATATAATCTGATTATGAAAATTTAGTTCTGCAAAATGAAAAAAAACCATAATTCACATCCTCCAAAAATGTGAGGACTACTAAAAAAAAAAAACCCTATGTCTTAGAAAATTATTTACAAATCTGGGGCACCTGGGTGGCTCAGTCTGTTGCATGTCTGACTCTTGATTTTAGCTCAGGTCATGATCTCAGAGCTGTGGGATCAAGCCCCATGTTGGACTCCAAACTCAGCAGGCAGTCTGTTCCAGATTTTCTTCCTCCCTCTCTCTCTGCCCCTTCCCTTACTCATGTTCTCTCTAACAAATAAATAAATTTTTAGAAAATTATTTACAAATCAATCACCATTCAAACATGTCACTGAAACACTGAAGCAGTTGTGCAAAATTTCAAGTTTATAAAATCAGTATTAACAGTATGCTTACACATGCACTAGAAAGGAAGCAGAGCTCTCTTGGTTAAAATAGGAATTAGTGCACCAGGATAGGTAGAATACGGGAGACAGTTCCAGTGCTAAGATATATAAATGTTAGTTCATCTCTGTTATTAATGTGTTTTATAAATTAGGCCAGGGATTTCACTGCTCTGAGACTCAACCTTCTCATCTGTGAAATAAAGGGATTTAGCAAGATCATTGATTCCTTATCAAGGTGAGCAGGAAAACCATCTAGAGAACTATGTCTTAATGCAGATTCCTGTGGTTTGTTCCCAGCAGATTCTGATTTAGGAGGTCTAGAGAGGTGTTTAAAATCTGTACATTTTAAGTCCTATCAGTGATTCCGATGAGTACCCATGTTGAGAACATTTGGATCAGAAATCCAAATTCTCTTTTAGCTCTCTGTTTTTACACATTAGCTCTAATTAATAACTGACATAAATACTTTTTAAATATGAAATTGGATTCACTCACTTACCTTTTTGTTTTGAAATGTTTTTAATTCTGGAAGGACTAAATATCAACCGTGTAAAACAAGAATGAAAATAAAATCAAAAGACCAACTGAAACATTGGCCATATATTTGTAACAAAGAGGAACTTATGAAACATTGGTCCTAAAAGTCATTGTGTTTATCCTGTTGCATCCCTAAAGAAAACCAAAGTGATGGATGGTGTGTTATTGTACCACCTTTGATAATAATGATGGTCTTAAAAGACATATTTGCTAAGCAATCTGCCCATGGTCCTTGTTCTATCTAATTAGATTCTGATTAAAAAACAAAATAAAACAAAACCCAAGAAAAGCAAATAAGTTACAACTGAAACAATTTGAGCTCTTCATGATGCCAGCTTCTTTGCAAATGCCAGCAATCTAAAACATATTAGCTAACAGACACTGTTGAGAAGGAAGAATTTTCTCTGCCCTTCGAGGTCCTTCTAGCTGGACTAAGAACCAAATTGGCGCAAGGCAGATTACCAGGAAAAAAATCAAATTTAATGGAGTACAAATGGGGAATCCACAAAGACATGGTAATTCCAAAGACAGTGAGGCAACGTGATGCTTTAAGGAGCTAATGGAAAGGGCAGGGTCTGTGGCTACCAAGGGAAGAAAGTCCATTAGCAGAAAGGTGAAGGAGGTATTTGGAAAACAATGCTTGCCCTATTATGCAGATAAGTTTCTTATATAAAGAGGAACCTTTGTTAATAGGTCTATTCCTAGTATGAGCAGGCACTTGGGAGGGGGTGAAGAGCTTTTTCTGAATCTGCTGGGTTTAGATTGCTTTTAATTCAAGATAATGTTAATGCCAAAGTGACCCGTCTTGGGGTAAACTACTTTTGGCTCCTACAATACCCAGGCTGCATATTACTCTCCCCCTAACACAAACACACATGCATACATGTACATGTGGATGCATACATGTGGTAAGGGAAGGCTTCTAGGCTTGAGAAAAGTATGGAGAACGTTCATTTAAACACACATTTGCACAAAACAAACAACAAAACTTATGTCCAGCATAGCTCAGAGAACGAAATATAGTAAACTTATCAACATCACTTTTTTTGAAACATTTTATTTTCTAGCTCCTTATTAAAAAATATTTAAAGTTCAGATGACCCTTGAACAATTGAGGAGTTAGGCGTACTAACCCCCACATGTAGCTGAAAATCCACATATAACTTTGACTCCCGAAAACTTAATTACTAATAGCCCATTGTTGACCAGAAGCCTTACCAATAACACAGTCAGTTTTGTATACGTATTATATACTATTCTTACAATAAGACCTAACTTTCTCTTATTTGGGGACATTTCTAGGTTACATGGTTCATCTGTGAGTTTTTTCAAATTCTTGCAAATCTCCCCCAAATTTTCCAAAATGTATATTGAGAAAAGTTCATGTATAAATGGGCCTGCACAGTTCAAACCCATGTGGTTCAAGGGTCAATTACAGAAAGTGATGTTGAGTAAAAAAGGAAGTTTTCATGGATGGCTACTTTAGCTTTCCACATTATCAAAAGAACTGTCTGAGTAGACATGTGCTGATCATAATGTTTGAGGAAAGGAATCAAAGTCACAGTGTTTCCCATGGTGAAAAACTATTATGCTTCTCTTCCTGTCAAAACAACTTCAAACACTGTACATATTAGGAAAATTATAGCATATATTGCTACTAGTTCCATGACTGCAAATTTGAGAAAAGTATCCTTACAGTACTGACATTTAGTATTTTGAGGTACATTTACCCCATTTAACTCTCAGATTATTCTCTGGAGGCAAATATGCAAGATACTTGCTGGCATTGTGTGAGGTGAATTTTAAAGAAAGTGGCCAAGAATATTCTTAGGGAGATATTCAATAAATAAATGATGTATTGTCATATTCTGATTCAAACTACCAAAAAAGAGCACTTTATGCTTAAAGCCAGCAATGCATGCATTGTTTCCAGTATTTTCAACTGAACCCTCAATGCTCAGGCTACTTTTGAAAGCCATGACATAAATGCTGTGGAGTTCTTGTTTCTTTTCAGCATGATTGGCAAAATAATAGTAATAAAAATAACAGCTAAAATTATTAAGTATAGTGTGTAAACACTTTTAAGTGCCTTATCAGTATTATCTCATTTAATCAATTCATGAAATCTTTGAATATATTCTTAGAGAGAGAGCATATTGTGGTAGTTAAGAACACCAGAATAGAGCTAGAATGGGTTAAATATTTTTTTCTGGGCTTCTGACTAGCTATGTTCCTTAAACTCTCTTAACTCCAGTGTCCTTCATTTTAAATTAACCACTATGCTGATAATTGAACCTACCTGGTACAATTTTCAAAGTCAAATTAGTTACAACATATATAAAAATCTTATAATAGTGCCTGACACATAGTAAATGCTATCAAAGTTTTATTATCTATTATTATCTCCATTTTTATATGTGACAGAGTCAAAGGTTAATAAAATTACCCAGAGTTATACAGCTATTAGGTGGCAGATCTGATTTAAACCTAGGCAGTCTGACTCAAGAACCTCTATTTTTAAGCTGAAAATTATGCATTATTTATACATTTTTTGTGAGATGTGTGAAATATTTAAACAAAATTATATAGATAACAGTTTAATAAGATGGCTACCTATATATACATCCTCTGAATTTTTAAAATCTGTTTTGTCATATCTTCTGTTTTAGCTATTTCTTAGCTTGGGTCTCCCCCACTCTGTCCCCCAGAAAACAGAATAGGATACAAAGATCTTGGGTATAAGTACTCTATTTCAGGGAAAAACTACTAGAGGAAGCACCTCTGGATGAATTGTGTTGAGTTGCGTGTTGAGCTGCAAAAAAAAAAAAAAAAAAAAAAATGACTATCAATGACATACCCATTGAATATATGTCAAATCCCAATTTTGGCAATGTTTAAGTGCAAATATTATAGAAATTTGAGTCATGAAAATATTGTCTCAGTGTTAAATCCCTATGTACATCTTAAGTCAGCTTGTATGCTCTCAAATCTGTTCTATTTCCAGGGCTGAACCAGGAATTTGTTGCTTCTTGGTACAAGATTATAAACTATAAATTTCTTGAAATGGGCTCCTAGTGACCATGAGGTATGATATTCTCGGCCTCCACATGCACAGGCACAAAGAATAATGGTTAAAAAATTACTTTTTTTGTTTATTTAACTTCTTTGTATAAATATTCTTCCAGAATTTTCTGAAGTGTGCTCAGTGATTGAATAATTTTAAGAGAAGCTAAATTAAACACAGTAAAATAGGAGGATTTGCCTTAGGATTTCTTGTACTCTTAAAACATAGTTGTGCATTGTGAATATACATGAAAGAATGTTCATAGCAGCAATGCCCACAAATAGCTAAACTGTGGGAGGAGCCAAGATGTCCTTCAATAGATGAATGGATAAAGAAGATGTGGTCCATAGATATTACTCAGCTATCAGGATGAATACCCACCATTTGCATTAACATGGATGGAATATATATTATGCTCAGTGAAGTAAGTCAAGCAGAGAAAGACAATTATCATAGGGTTTTTACTCTGTTACTGCAGTAACACAGAGGATCATAGGGGAAGGGAGGGAAAACTGAATGGGAAGAAATCAGAGAGGGAGACAAACTGTGAGAGACTCTGGACTCTGGGAAACAAACTGAGGGTTGTGGAAAGGGAGGTGGCTGGGGGGATGGAGTAACTGGGTGATGGGCATTAAGGAGGGCAGGTGATGTGATGAGCACTGGGGGTTATACACAACTAATGAACCACTGAACACTTAAAAATTTTTTAAAAAATTTAAGTATACAGCCTTTCCCAATGTATCTGGCCATGGGGACTTTCTTTTTTTCTTACTATAATTTTGTGGAACACTAGAGGCAACTAATGTTCTATAAAATATACTTTGAGAAATGCTGACTTATTTTATTGTGACAATCAAATAAAATAATATAAGTCAATATTATTAAATTAATATGCTATTTAAAATGCTCTTTAAAATATTGAGTGAGTCACATATAATTCAAGAAAGAATGAATTACAGTGTTCCTCAAAGTGTAGTCATTGATCATCACTGAATTATGTACTCATTTAAAACTTATTTTCCTATGTCCCACCTTTAGAGTTTGAAGCCTAGAAATCTGAATGGTTTTCCAGCTGCTTAAACAATTAATTTAAATATCAAAGTTTTAGAAACATTGAGTTATTTTATACAAGTTCTATGAAGTTCAGAGATTTTAAAATATTTAAAAATACATATATCCCTCACTTTTCAAAAGTTTGGCTTATGTCACTTCTCTTTAATGAAAGGCTTGTATTAGTATCGCCAAACTCCTTCTCCCAGGAACTATACACAGCATCTCAGGATCAAGGTGCCAGAACTCTAAACTGTGTCTGTGAGCATCTATGCTTTATCTTGATTTATCTTGTACATCTGTTAGCAAGATGTGTCCTGAGGTATCAGAAAACAGTAGGGAGTTTTAGGGGGAGGGAATCTGAGAATATTCAAAATTTTTTTCATATAAATTAATGGTAATTGCTTTTTTGTTTTATACCGTTTCTGCTTATGAAAAGTTTCATAGGAACATTCCACTTTCAGATAGTGGGGGAAACCTGTGTCTAAGAGTATGACTGTGTGTGGGGGTGTGTGTGTGTGTGTGGATACACACATATATATTTATCCTAGAGAAAATATGATTAGGAAGCCTAGTTGTGTCAGAAACTTGCCATGAAGATGCTCAAGGGAAAAAAATAACTTGTAAGTACACCTTGGGTTTGTCTCATAGAAGCCAAGAACAATAAAGTGGCCAGACCCTAGCTACAGCTGTAACCCGGCTCTTAATGCTATCAGAATGTTCAGTCTCTTTTCCCTGCTTGAGTCTCACCGCTTCATTCTCTGCCACAGGGGTGACTTCCCTTTGCTTCTGAGGCTACATGGCATATAGTCCCATGGCATAAAAAAGGATAAACGTGACTGTCTCAATTTTAAATCTAAATTATCTGATGCAGACCTCTGATTGGCACACCTCAGGTAAAATGACTGCACCTCTGAATGAATTCTGTTGAGTTGCATGGAGAACAAATGAAGAAACATTGTTTGGTCAAATGTGATACCCACTCTTGGTAGCATAAGCTGGCCAAGGATATAATTATATGCTACTAACATGGCAGCCTCTGTCATGACTCTAGAGTATGAGGAAGTTTTCACAAGAATGCAAGTTCCATTACTTGAAGGGGATCTGCACAGACCAATGGAAAAGCATAATAAAAGAGAAAAATATGCATAATAAAAGAGAAAAACTCCTCAATCTCTCCCTCCTGAAGGTGGCCACTGAGATGGCTTCACAGACTCTCTAGGGCTTTACAAAGCATAGCCTAAAACTTATACAGTGGAAGACAATTCACTGGAGAATCAAAATTGAGTTTAAGTTCAAAGTATTGTGAGTTTGAACAAGTCATTTCAATTTTCTGATGCTCTATAACACAAAGTAAGGAATGCCCTTAGGGTTGTGTGTGAATCCAGTGAAATAAAAACAAGGCTATGGATGTGAACTACTTTAGAAGCTGGATATAATTATTGCACTCTTCAGACATAGTTCCAATGCAATCCCTACCAAAATTCCAATGACATTTTTTCCTGGAATACAAAAATCCATCCTAAGATTTGTATGGAACCACAAAGGACCCTGAACAGCGGAAGCAATCCTGAGAGAGAAAAACGAAGCTGGAGGCATCATACTTCCTGATTTCAAACCATACTACAAACCTATAGTAAAACAGTATGGTACTAGCATTAAAAAACAAACAAACAAACAAACAAACCACATAGACTAATAGAACAGAACTGACAGCACAGAAATAAGGATATACATATATGGTCAATTATTCTTTGATTAGGATTCCAAGAAACTCAGTGGGGGAAAGATAGTGTCTTCAATAAATTCTGATGTACAAACTGTATACCTATAGGCAAAAAAATGAAACTTGATCTCTACCTTATACCACTCACAAAAATTAACTCAGTAGATTAAAGGCTTAAATGTAAGACCTGAAAAAATAAAAGTCTTAGAAAAAGTATTGGGAAAATGTTTCTTGGCAACAGTTTTTTAAATATAATACCAAAAGCATGGGCAACTGGCAAAAATCAACAAGTAGGACTATATCAAATTAAAAATCTTCTGCACAGCTAAAGAAACAATCAACAGAATGAAGAAAGAGGCAACCTATATAATGGAGTATTTGTCAACCACCTATGTGATAAGGGGTTAATATCCAAAATATAAGGAACTTGTATAACTCAACAGCAAAAATAATTACAATCCAATAAAAATTGGGCAAGGGATAAGTAAATAATCTTTTAAAAATTGGGCAGAGGAGTTGGATAGCCATTTTTCCAGAAAAGACATAAAAATGGCCAACATGTAAGTGAACAGGTGCTCAACATCACTAATAATCAGGGAAATGTAAATTAAAACCACAACGAGCTATTGTTTCACGCCTGTCAGAATGACTATTCTCAAAAAGACAAGTGCTAGTCAGGATGTGGAGGAGAGGAAACCCTTGTACACTGTGGTGGGCATGTAAATTGCTGCAGGCACTTTAGAAAACAGTATGGAAGTTTTTCAACAAATTCAAACAGAATTACCATATGATCCAGAAATCTCACTTCTGAGTGTATATCTGAAGGAGATAAAATCACTATCTAAAAGAGATATCTAGGGGCGCCTGGGTGGCTCAGTGGGTTAAGCCTCTGCCTTTGGCTCAGGTCATGATCTCAGGGTCCTGGGATCAAGCCCCACATGGGGCTCTCTGTTCACCGGGGAGCCTGCTTCTCCCTCCTTCTCTCTGCCTGCCTCTCTTCCTACTTGTGATCTCTCTCTCTCTGTGTCAAATAAATAAATAAAATCTTAAACAAAGAGAGAGAGATAGTGTTCAATGAATGCAAATCATACCTTACTGCTCACCTTAACATCTTCCAATGGCTTCCTATTGGGCTTTGGACAAAATCTCCAATTCTTTGCTTTGCCTATAATACTTTGCTGTTATGGTTCTTCTCTTCTTCACATACACTCATGTTACTCTTCTCATTTTCAAAAGGTTCAGTACAATTCAGTCACATAGGGATTTTTTTTTTAAACTAAAAAACTTCAAACTGCTCAAGTTCTTTCTTATTTTGTATTCACAAATGCCATTCACTGGAATTTAGCATAGTCTCCCCATATTTTTGCTTAACTAACATAGATTCATATAAATGAGGCCCTCTATCATGCCATATTCATGCACTTTACTTTTTCTTTTTGGCAATTAAAACAATTCTTACGTATTTGTAAGTCTTTATCACTAAACTATAATTTTAATGAGTGTATGGTCTTGTGTATATAGGGCTAATGCTGAAATATAATGAATTAATGACATAATCCCATAAAGTAACCTAAACATTGTCTGCCAGGGACAGTGCTATGTTTACATTTTGACCCCAGTTTATCAATACTTGGCATCATACTGGGCTGCTTTGTGAATAGGTTAAGTTATAAGTAGCATGATACAGTCTATTTAGTATTTAAAGTGGCTCATGTTGGCGTAGGTGTGATCACAAGCAGCCTCTCCTATTTATACCATATCTTATATTAGTTATTATTTTGTGTGCCTAGATATGAAAATGTTTAATAACTGCAACAATAAATCATTTGCACTAAATCAATACTACTGATAACGGTTTGTGTTTTTTCATACAAACATACATTCATCCTTTACAAAATATAATTTTTTCTTGCTACTCCCTTGAGACTCTCCAGTTGTTTCCCAAGTTCTCTGGGGATACGATACATCTTTATTTCCATGAAGCAGGATAGTGTTTCTCACACCTGCTTGTGTATCAGAAACACTGTATGTTTCTAAGGCTATAAAAATAGTTTCCTGGAAATTCCCAGTGATTTAGTAAGTTTCTGGTGGTTTTGGGAAAAACAAATGCACTTGTTTCCACTCCTGATTCTGTTTTCCCTATAGAGGGATCATAGTGTAACCCACTCAGTCTTTCTGTACCTCTTACTTAGTTACTAATGAGTGAGTCAGGCAGGGGAACTGAACATAGATAGCCCTGTCCCTTCTTATCCAGTCTCTCTGGGGAATGAACTGTCTACAGGGAGCACTTAATCTCATCTGCTCTTCTTATATTGTAAATCTGAAAGGGGCTGTCCCCCTTCCTGTAGGGAAATCTTCCCTGCCTACTGCTATGACTGAGTGGGGAGACAATTCTGCCTACTTCTGGAATTCAGTATTAAGTCTGCTTCTTTTCAGATATAAGCTACATTATCTAATAATAACTTTTTTAAATAACAAAGGTGATATTTTATAGTTTTATCTATTTATTTGTCGGAGAGAGAGAGAGCATGAACAGGGGGAGTGACAGGCAGAGGGAGAGGGAGAAGCAGGCTCTCTGCTTAGCAGGGACCCAAGACAAGGCTCATCGCAAAACCCTGGGATCATGACCTGAGCCTAAGGCAGACACTTAACCAGCTAAGCCACCCAGGTGTCCCAATAAAGGTGATATTTTGGTCTCTATCTGTGGATTCTTTGTCTTGCCTCTTAACTGGCTCAGAACTTGGACAGCACAGAAGGTATTATTTATCCCCTCTGGGGGAGGGAATAAAAGTTAAAGACTTGGAATACTATTTTTAAAGTATTTTTTCATATCATTATAATGATCACTGTATTTTGAAATCTTGAGTATAATTGGGTTATTTGCGCAGCCCTTCTTTTCTGGGAATTACTTACTTGACTAAGAGGGATGGCCTGCCTTCTAGCAACCACATATTTGTTGTTGGCCATCATACTTAGGGCCATAGTAGATTGTTGTGGGACAGTGGGAGGAGGGGGGAGAGAATATGGAAATCACATTACAAAAATTAAAATTAATGTGTACAAAGTTTTGGGCTCTAAAATTTATAATATTTTCATGGAATGATAAACAATTCTCTATTGATGGAATTTGGGGTACATGGGAAGCATGGAGAGAGATACAAATGTAGGAAGAATGTAGAAGGTCTTAGTCCATGCTTAGGATGGAATTTTTCTGAATCATATAGGTTTCTTCAGAGGAATTTTTATCATAAGAGTGGTACTCTTACACTGATGTGTACAAAAAAAATTGGAAAACCATGAGATAAGAGGTAGACACTATTTCAGAGACAAGTGCAATTGTTCAAGCCTGAGTTCATAAATGGTAGTAGAAAAAGGAAGAGAAGGTCAATTCATAAGATCTTTAGAAGGTAAACAATTGAGGTACTCTGTGATAAACAAAGCCATATATTTATTTGTTCAACAAACATGCCCATTGCATGTTAGATAGTTACAAAATAGTAGAACTCAAAGGGACCTCAGATCATTTAGTTCAATGACTTCATTACCAACCTGAGCAAAAGGAGGCCAAGAAAATTCCTAAGACAATTAATAAATTAGTGAAGAACTGAACTTAAAATATCTTCTATTTATTAGTGAAATGGTTTTTCCCCTCTAAAACAAATCAGAATTTATAGCAAGAATATTGCACATTTTAAAATGAGGGAAATTACATCTTCTACCAGTTAGCTCTAAAGAATTCTGAAACATGTAAATATAAACAACTTTCCCATTTTCTCTTTACTAATTAAAGGGAAAAATCTCCCTACCTCATTAAACTTGTAAAGGATAGCAACTATAGAAGATTTATGAAGGCATTTGGAAGGACATATGCTTGGAGAGTCTATCCAAAGCATAATATGAATAGAAATGAAGAAAAAAATGAATGAAAGTCATATTAGTAAGTATAAAATGCATGCTGCTTAAATCTCACATTCAGATATCCTTGATCCCAAATTGAAAAGATAAAAATGCTGGCATTTCTCATAATTGTTGTGCAGATGAAATGAGAGCATGCATAAAGCATATCTTCCACACCTGGCTTACTTTAGCAACTCAGTAAAAGGAAGCTATTGTTACTGTTGATGGTTTCATTATTATTATTTGCACATAATCAAGCAAACATTATTCACAGTAGAAAATGATTTTTATGATTTCTGGATTTGTTAGCATCTGTGCATCCTTCACATTGATTTAGCTAAAGTTCAGTCCAATTCAGTAGTTACTGACTACAAACTATGTACTAACCACTATTCAAGGTTCTGGAATTAAAAGAAAAATTACTTCTTGTTTTAAAGTAAGTTCCTAGTCAATTGGGAAACGTAGTCATATGAAACAGGTTATTTCAATACAAGATATACGTGCAAGGATAGGTACACTATGGTAGCAGAGGGTATTGTTAATAAACCTGCCTAAATGTGTAAAAGGAGGCCTTTTAAGATGAGATGATATTCATGCCACATCTTTAGAGATGATCAGACATTATCCAGGCAGAAAGAAATCACAAATAGATGGAATAGCAAGAGCAAAAGCAGAGAAGTATGATGCCTTATAGTACATTTTAGGAATTGTAAAGGAAAACACTGAAGTGTAGGATAGAGTGAACACACACATATATCCATTCCATATATATACTAGATAATATATGATCAAGAAGAGTATACACACACACACACACATAGAAACATATGGAGAGAGAGATAAAATCCCAACTTATTCCAGGGTTTTCCCTTAAGTGTACTGTATGTATGTGTATGTATGTATGGTGCCTGCTAGGCGCTAGAGGGTTGGCGGGGGGAAAGAGGAGACATTAGTCAAAGGGTACAAACTTTCATTTACAACATGAATAAGTTCTGGAGACCTAATGTATAACATAGTGACTCTAGTTAATAATAATGTACTGTATACTTGAAATTTGCTAAGATAATATATCTCAAGTGTTCTTTCTACAAATAAGTAACTATGTGAGATGATGTATTTGTTAATTCACTTGATCATAGTAATTATTACACAAGGTATCTATATAATAAAACATCATATCATATACCTTAAATATATACAATTTTTAAATCATTCTTCAATAAAACTAGACAAAAATGCTAATTGTTGGTAAGAATAATGAAATTTGTGGCATTTTAACTTACTCTGGTTCCTTCTGCTCTCTATACCAGTAGTAGCCATGAAAATAATAGGGTACTTTCCAGATTTTGGTACCCCATACAGGAAGGAGCAGAATAATTAAATTATATTTAATTATTTGTTCTGACCTGTTTGGTCATTCCTTGGAAGATCTGCTCAAAAAGCTTGTCTTTATTTCACCTGCCTAGGAACTGGCTTGCTGCCTTTTTTTTTTCCCTTGAAAGTGAACAATCTTTATTTTAGGTTTATCATTAGTGAATATAATCTCAAACTTTGTGGTAGTCTTCTCTCATAAGAAAAAAAATGAAGTTAATGTAATGGCCTACTGCTTTTTAAATCTACTTCCCAGAACATATTTGTTGTATATGTTTACAGTCTAACATCTTAGGTTGCTTCTGACTGAGGTAATAGATAATATTTGTGGCAATCAATACAGTAGCAATATACTTTGGGAGGAAAGGGTAGGGAATAAGATGTTCTCAAAGGCTTTAAAAACATCAAAGATATTCCTGGGAATCTAGAGGGCCACATGCTCAGAGCTGTACACATATTCAGGGAAGACCTAAGAATGCCCTATGCTTTCCCAGAAGGACATGAGACTACATATGTGCCTAAAGAAACCATTGTAAAAAAAGAAAAGAAAAGAAAACCACTGTATACCACAAATGATATAACTGGCAAAACTATCTTTTTAAAAATGAAGGAGAAATCAGGACACTGCGAGGTTAACACACACACACACGCACACACACACACATGAGCGTGTCATTACCAGGCTTGCCTACAACAAATACTAAAAGCAGTCCATCAGCCTAAAATGAGAGAACACTTCACAATAACTTGATCCTACATAAAGAAATAAAGAAAACCAGGAAACATAACTATTTTGGTAACTATACTCTTTAAAAGATAAATTGATTTTGGGGCACCTGGGTGATTCAGTGGGTTAAGCCTCTGCCTTCAGGTCATGATCTCAGGGTCCTGGGATGGAGCTGCACATCGCACATCAGGCTCTGCTCAGTGGGAAGCCTGCTTCCCCACCACCCTCTCTGCCTGCCTCTCTGCCTACTTGTGATCTCTCTCTGTCAAATAAAATAAGATAAAAAGATAAATGGCTTTTGATACCATGAGTTAATGAGGTTCAAACCAGCAGAAAATATAAAGCTTGTTTTTCAGAGAACTGTTTTCCCCTAATCAGCTACTGTATCTTTTCAGAACTCACTAACAAATCCACAAGCTGTCTCTGCAAAGGCCTGGAGTCCAGGTCAACTGGTATGGTTCTAGGCTATGAACAAACAAAGCCTTGCATTCCTTACCCAAGATAACAGGCCAGCACCCGATCCGGTTTATAACTACTCCCCGAGCCTGCCCATAGACCATTCTTCTCCTAAAATAACCTTCTGATATCAGGGGCTGAATTTTGACTCCTTCTGTTGTCAAGTCCACCAGAAAATGAAGATGTGATGTGCATTACATATATGTTTGCTCAATGTGCCTGCTACAAATTTCCTCACAAATAGTCGTAAGCTTCCTTACCCTTTTCATCAATATGTATGTAATCTCAACCCCTAGGATTATAAAAAACTTGTCCTCTCTACCCTCCTTCAGGGAGGTAGATTTGAGGCTTGCATTCTATTTCCTCCTTTGGCCAGCTCTCAAGTAAACCCTTTCCTTGCTGAATACCTGATGTCTCAGTGATTGGCTTTGCTGTGCATCAGACAGATGGACTTGGGTTCTGTTACATTTTTTTTTTTTGTCAATCCTCTTTTACTGTTTGATTTAAAAGATAAATTTACATGAACCAATAATTACAAATCTAAGTTCTTGGGTATACAATGTATAAAGATGCAATCTGTGATAATAACAGCATAGTGACAGTGGCAAATGGATACATAAGAGCACACATTTGTATACTATTGAAGGTAAGTTGGTATTAATATGTTCTAGGTTGTTACACATTTAAGATGTTATTTGTAACCCCTCAGGTAGCCACTAAATAAAGAACTCAAAATATAGGGAAAAAAGTAACAAGTTAATTAAAATAATACACAAGAAAATATTGATTTAGTAAAAGGTATTACACAGTAATAAAGGAATTGGAGAACAAAAAAAGGACATAAACATATAGAAAACAAAGACCAAAATGGAAAGAGTAAATTCTTCCTTATTGGCAATTGATTTAAATACAAATGGATTAAACTCTCCATTTAAAAGGGAGAGAGTCAAACAAGAGATTAGAAAACATGATCCAACTCTATGCTATCCATAAAAGGCCAATTTTATTTATTTATTTTTAAAAAAGACTCACTTTAGATCCAAAGACACAAATAGATTGACAATGAGAGGATGGAAGAAGACATTTCAAGCAAATAATAATCTACAGAAAGCTGGAATGGCTATACTAACATCAGATAAAATAGATAAAATGGACTTTAAGTCAAAAATTGTTATAAGAGCTAAAGAAGGACATTACATATTTATATACCTATTAATCCACCAAAAGATAATTGTTGACATGCACACACCTAATTACAGATTCCCAAAGTATATGTAGCAAAACTTACAATTGAATGGAGAAACATTCTCCAATAAGAATTCATAAAATAATAGAAAATCTAAACAGACTATCAGCAAGGGTATATGAGTTTTAACATTATACACCAAGAGTACTAAAGTATATCTATTGAAGACTCCATCCAACAAAAGTAGAATATACATCTTTCTCAAGTTCACATGGTATATTTCCAAGATACACCATATGTTAGACCACAAAACAGGTCTAAATAAATTTTAAAAGATTGAAAGCAAATAAAGTATCTTCTCCAGGCACAATGGAATGAAAATATAGAAACTGGAAAAGTTAAAAATGTGTGGGAATTAAACAACACAGTCTTAAACTTCCAAGAGGTCAAAGAAATTATCATAAGGGAAAGTATAAAATACTTTAAAGAAAACAAAATTAATATAGCATAGCAAAATATGTGGGATACAGTGAAGGCACTGCTTAGAGGGAAATGTATAGCTGTGAAAGCCTACATTAAAATTAAGAAAGATAAAATCAATTACCTAACATTACACCTTAAGGAACTAAAAAAGGAGACTATGTCCAAAACTATCAGAAGAAAGGAAATAGTAAAGATCATAGCAGAAACAAATGAAAGAATAGAAAACCAATAGAATTAATGAAAACAAAATTTGGTTCTTTGAAAAAAAAATCAACAAAATTGACAAATCTTTAGCTAGAAATTGACGGATCTTTTATTATAAAAGAAGACTCAGGTGCCTGGGTGGCTCAGTTGGTTGAGTGACAGCTCAGGTCATGATCCTGGAGTCCCGCATTGAGCTCCCTATTCAACAGTGGGTCCGCTTCTCCTTCTGACCTTCTCCCTCTCATCTCACTCTCTCTCATTCTCTTTCTCTCTCTCTCAAATAAATAAATAAAATCTTTAAAAAATATATAGAATAAAAGAAGACTTAAATTACTAAAATCAGAAAGGAAAGTGGGGTGATTACTATTGATCTTACTAAAATAAAATAGTTTGTAAATAATCAAATTACTGAAAACACACAAATTATGAAAACTGACTCAGGAAAAAGTAAAAAAAAAAAAAAAAAAAGGTCCAGAGACTGATAACAAGTATAGATAAACAACCCAGCAAACAAATCCCAGGTGTAGAAGTCTTCACTGGGTAAATTCCACCAAACAAACAAAGAAGAATACATACCAATCCTTCTCAAACTCTTACAAAGAGTGTAAGATGAGAAAACACTTTCTAATTCATTCTGTGAGACTATCAATACTTTGATACCAAAACCAGGAAAATAAGCCACAAGAAAAGAAAACTTGAGACAGGTAACTCTTATGAATGTAAATAAAAAAATCCTGACAAAATACTAGCACAACAAATTCAGCAGAACTGGGGGAAATCAGAGAGGGAGACAAACCATGAGAGACTGTGGACTCTGAGAAATAGACTGAGGGTGTGGGGGGGGAGGGGGGTGGGGGGGTGAGCCTGATGGTGGGTATTAAGGAGGACACGGATTGCATGGAGCACTGGGTGTGGTGCAAAAACAATGAATCTTGGAACACTGAAAAAACAAAATGAAATTAAAAAACAAAGAAAAAAATAGAAAAAGGAAAGAAGTTAAAAAAAAAAATAAAATGCAACAGGAATAACTGGGATTTATCCCAGGAATGCAATGGTGGATTAACATATGAAAATCAACCAAAGTCATACAGCACATTAACAGTATCAAGGAAAAAATTACAAATGATCACTTCAAATCATACAAAAAAATCACTTGACAAGATCTAATAACCTTTACGACAAAAACAAAACAGCACTCTACATACTAGGAATAGAAGTGAACTTCCTCAGAAATGGCAAAAAATACACGAAAAACCCATAGCTAACATTGTATCTACGACTACAATTAGGGACTGAAATGAACATTGATACTCTCGATTATGGGGTCAAAGTTCTATGATAAGTAAAATAAAATGAGAAAACTTATATTTTACCTTACTTGGCATCTCCTCTTTACATTCAGCTCAGTTCTCCTTAAGCTTCTAGCAAGTGATGGAGTACTGCTAGGTATTAATGGAGGCCCATTCCTGTGGAAGGTCAGATTCTTCTAGCAATAACTCTGACTTGAGGATTCCCCATCAACCTACCAAATCTTTCCTAGAAATGCACTTCAGTATGAAATGCTTTCTACCTGCTTTTCGTTTCTTCCCCTTCCTGTCTCCTTTATATAAGTCACACCTACTTTGTCATCTGAACCTCTCCCACCTACACCTAATTGTTTTCCCCACTGGCTTTCCTTCATATCTAAACATAACTTGGTGTCTGTTTCTTAGGGGACCTGAACTAATATACTCTGTGTGTTCCAACTATGCCTCTAACTATTATACAGACTTCTATATTGGCATTTATCATACAACACTCTAACGATTTCTTTTTCCTCACTCTCTGTACCCTGCAACCTCAGTGAGAGAGGTACTGTATTTTACCCATCTTCCTAATCCTCAAGACCCAGCATACTGTCTATAACTACAGTTCCGTATTTATCTTTTTCCATCTTCATATTACCCGGAGGTTATATTTCAATAATAATGGTCTATTGGTTGCATGTGAATGCGGAATACAGAGACATATGGTACAAATGGTTTACAGGTGTCTGAACATATCAATGAGGTTAGCTGATTGGGATCTAAGGCAGCTGTGTCTCCTGGGCTGTTTAAGTAACCCTAAGCCACCTTGTCCATTTATTCCAGGGGATGAAGGGGACAGATTTCTTTCTGTTGGTGCCATGATATGAAATAGTTTGGGAAACACTGCTATAGAACATACCAGAGTCTTTCTGTTCAGAGGGCAGTTCTGAAATTTGGAAAAAAATAAGTTGTATATTTTGATGTGTCCATCCTTTCCCACAATGGGAATCACTTGCTGTGTATATTGTAGTTGTTCATTAACTGGTTAATGAATTAAATATGAGTTCGCTCAGCACAAAAATTTTAAAATTGCAGTAAATATATACATGCACACAGTGGGTTTAATAAGCATTTGCTAAACTGGAAGTTAAAACTGGAAAGTAGAAAATATTAGGATGAAAATGAGCTTCCCACTTTCAGATGAACTTTATAACTTTTTGATATCAAATCATCAATTAATTGGCTCTGCCATTAGGGGGATTCTCTGCTCAAGGGGGCTATTTCCACAAAGATCAAAGTTCTGAATAAGGTCTTAATGCAAACCGAAGAAAAAATAAATTTGCCTGAAGAAATTTATATGCATGAATAATCCATAATAATGAATTGGCAAATCGGATTCCTGGATGAAAACGTGACTTCAGAAATTATGAGGCTCCTTATTTAATTTTCAATATGTTAAACCTGATTTCTAGATAGACTCATGAAGCACTGAAGCTCGAGGGGGCCTGAGACATGTACTCCCACTCTCTCATAGAGAAAGAAATAGGGACTTTGAGAAGTGATTGAGCAAAGCCATACAATGAAATGGTGTCATAGTAAAAGTAGAACACAAATTTTCTGGATCTTAGTCCAACATTTTACTGTGTCCTCTCAGCATTATTGTTCTATAAAACATTCATATTTAGGATGATTGATAAAATGTCTCACGCAAAAGATGTCTATCAAGAAACCAAATTGGGGGGAAGGCAGAGATTAAAAGACCAGCTGTGGAAGAATTGGATTGCTGTGGAGGAATTGGATTGCGATGGAGGAAAAAGGAGGCTTTGGTTCTAACCCTTACACTTTTGACCCGAGAACTATAAACTAGTATCTTCTTTCAGAACACAGATTTACAAGTAGTTATCAATTATCTCTTTTTTCATTAAGGCATACCTTACATACAATAAAACACACTTTTTTATGCGTTATTGTAAGTTTTCACAAATGCACATGGTCATATAAGTATGGCCACATTCGAAGGATAAACAAGTTCCATTACCTCAAAAAATGTCCCATTCCCATTGATAATAGACATCTTCTCCTACCTCCATGCTCTGGAAGCCACTGACTTCTTTTATGTCACTATACTTTTGTGTCTGTAAAATGATCTCACTTTGGATATAATTCCTTTGATTTCGCTAGTGCCATTCAGAGCCATCCATGTACTCTTGGGTACCAGTAATTAATTTGTTTTCATGGATCAGTAGATTCCAATACATAAATGTATCAAAACCCATTTATCCGTTCCCCAGGTTGAGAACACTGGAGTTATTTACAGTTTGTTTGTTTGGTTTTTTTAATTTTGAATGATGCTAGGAGCATCCATGAGCAAGTCTTTGATTTACAAACGTTTTTCATTTGTCTTTGGTAAACACCTAGAAGTAGAGTGCTTGGTACATATGGAAAAGTATACATTTCACTAAACAAGAAACTGGCAAACTGATGGCCTTCTGCATTAACTCTGTTTTCCTACCAGATGCAAAAATAATCATGAAGGTAAAAACAGCTCTTCTCTAACAACAACCACTGCTTCTAGAAAACCAGCATTGTAAGAGGGGCAACATTACCACAGGTTGAATGAAAAACTGAATCAAAATCTGCCAAACCAGGATCAAGAGACCCTTGAGAACTGAACCACTGCAAATGGAGCTGGTAAATATGAAACAAAGGCCAGACACCTCAGAACTGTCTATTGCAACTTTAAATGGCCCACCATGTAGAGACTAAATATTACAACAGAGTACATAAATAGTGGTGAATAAAATAAAATCACCAAGTTATGAAAAGACCTTCCTTCCAAGGGATGTGTGTGCTCTTTTATGTGAGTTCTCTGATGGTGAGAAGGAGAGAAAGAAGGGGACAAACAATTGTAGGAATGGAGTTCTGCGGGGCTGAGGTTCACAGTTAGCCAGGCACTGGGGGTAAGGACTGGGTGAGGACTGAACATGGAAGACAGATTTCCTCCAAAGCACTAGCACATAGGCAAGGTTGTGGTGATTCTGTGCATGTTTGGGAGAGGGGGTGATGTCGGCCTAGCCTGCCAGAAACCAGATGGGAAGAGGGCTTGAGGTGTGGAAGGTGACAATAACACTCCCCCCAAAGAGGCAGACTAAGAAATTGCCCACGTGACTTACCTCATAGTGATATTTGTTGCACCTCACAGTATGCTGTAAGCATCTAAAGACCCTCTGGAGAACCAAGAAACTCACCCTTTCAAAAGTTACTGTGGAGGGGTGCCTGGGTGGCTCAGTAGGTTAAACCCTCTGTCTTCGGCTCGGGTCATGATCCCAGGGTCCTGGGATCGAGTCCCACATCGGGCTCTCTGCTCACCAGGGAGCCTGCTTCCTCCTCTCTCTCTCTGTCTGCCTACTTGTGATCTCTGTCAAATAAATAAATAAAAATCTTAAAAAAAAAGATTTAAAAGTTACTGAGGACTGAAATAATGGTGTTTGAGAGGCAAAAACCCAGCACCAATTAAATTGCAGTGGCCTTCCAAGGGGCAGGTGTAGGAATGAGCCTCCCCAGTTCAGGCAATAAAGTAGAACATTTTCTTTAGAGAGTTTTAAGACAAGAATAAAACAGTGTAAAAACTAGTCTTGCTGGGATGCCTGGTTGGCTCAGTCGTTAAGTGTCTGCCTTCAGCTCAGGTCATGGTGCCAGCGTCCTGGGATCAAGTCCCACATCGGGCTCCCTGCTCCACGGGAAGCCTGCTTTTCCCTCTCCTGCTTCCCCTGCTTGTATTCCTTCTCTCACTGTGACTCTCTCTCTCTCTGTCAAATAAATAAATAATCATTAAAAAATAAACAAAACTAGTCTTGCCTTTATTATACTATATTATTTCTACACAATGTCAGTGTGTAAATAATGTTTCCCCTAATCTTCTGCTGGTATACATTCTAAAATACTGCTATATTTAACATAAAATTTTTATTATATATATCACACAGTTTTATATATTTACATGTAATTATATATGCATATAATTATTATATATCACAGATACATAAAATTAAAATTAGATATACATTAAATTATGTGTGTGTTTAAGATTCAAATTAGTATATTTTTGTACTTATATTTAGTCATTGTACAAGGTGGGGGTTTTTTTTTAGATTTTAATTATTTATTTATTTGAGAGGAAGCATGAGAGAGAGCAGGAGCAGCGGGGAGGAGCAGAGAGGGTGAGGGAGAAGCAGACTTTCCATGGTGCAGGGAGCCCCACTGCACCAGAGCCCCAGTGCACAGGGCTGGATCCCAGGACCCCAGGATCATGACCCGAGCTGAAGGCAGACGCTTAACCAACTGAGCCACCCAGGTGCCCCTTGTACAAGGTATTTTATTTGGAGAACTTTCTGTTAGACAGCTGGGCGCTGCTGACACAACCCTCAGCTGCCCTGCTCCTTTCTAAAGCATGGTGTTCATGCTTGGGAACTGCTGAAGTTTGCTTCAACTGGAAGCATGCTTCCAGTCCATAGTCCCTGTGGAAATGTGCGATGCACATACACCCGCCTCATAGACAGTAGCTTATGAAAGAACAATGAAAACATGCTGATTATAAAGATAAAAGGACCCTCAGCTTTTATAGTTCTATCATTTTATGTAACCACTTCTCTTTACTTATATCTATGTCAGTGAAACAAAGTATGAATGGCAAGGTGTAAATTGTTGGAAATTTTACTGGATTACAACATAAAGTATTTTACTGAATTTGAACAAGCGCTTTCAAAGTAAAGTATATTATTCTTTAAGAGTTAATTATTTGTTTTTAAACTGCAGGACAAATTCAGAAATGAAAATACTATGTTTGCTTTGTGAGTTAGTTACCTGAATTGTACTATTTAGAGTGCTTGCTTTCTTTAAAAAAAAAATCCTTGTTTTAACTATCATAATTATGTATAAGATGCTCAATAAATAATATTTGTTATATTTTTCTGATTATGATTATTATTTTCTTTAATTCATGAGTATCACAATTTTTTTCCTGTTTAAAAAGATGTGCTAAAAAATATGTCTCTTTGAATGTCAAATACACTTATTATGCCACTGGAGGGGGATATTTTATTGCCTAAAATCCTTCAGGATTTAGCCCTAGTTTCTGAGTTTTTGGTTTTTTGTTGTTGTTCTTCGTTTTCATTTTAAACAGCTTTATTTAGGTATAATGGACTTAGAATAAACCACACATATTTAAATTGCACAGTGTGATAAGTCTTGATGTCTGTATGCAACCATCACTGTGGTCTAAAGAGGAAATACAGTTGACCCTGTAACAGAGAACGGCATGGGTATTAGGGGCACCGACCCCTGGCTGTCAAAAATCCGCATAAAACAAAACTGCTAGTAGCCTACTGTTGACTGGAGGCTTTACCAAGAACATAAACAGTTGATTAACACAGATTTTCTATGTTATATGTATTCTGTACTACATTCTTACAATAAAGTAAGCTAGGGAAAAGAACATGTTATTAAGAGAATCATGAGAGAAAATATATTCACAGTACTATACTGGAAAAAATCCAAGTGTAAGTGGACCCATGCAGTTCCAACCCAGATTGCCCAAGGGTTGACTGCATTTTCCTCACCTTCAAGAACTTCCTTTCTGCAATCTGCCGGCTGCCTTCCTTGCTACTCACTTATACCCCAGGAACCATTCATCTTTCTGTTACTGTGGTATACATTTTCTAGAGGTTTATATAAATGAAACTGTGCAGTATGTACTATTTAATGCCTCTTTTATATCAAATTTATTTCAATCAGTATAACCATTTTGAGATGCATTCTGGTTGTTGCATATACCAATATTTCATTCCCTTTCATTAGTGAGTAGTAGTATTACATTTTATGGATATACCAAAATGTGTTTATTCATTTGTTTCCTTTTTTTTTTTTTTTGGCTATTACAAGTAAATTACAAGTAAACACTTACAAGTATTACTGCTTTTTGTGCAAGTCTTTTAGTGAATATATACTTTCATTTGTATTAGATAAATATCTAACAGTGGAATACCTACAATCTGAGGTAGGTGTATGTTAACTTCCTAAGAAACTGAGAAATGTTTTTCCAAAATGGTTGTATCTTTTTAAATTTTACATTTCCACCAGCAGTTTGCAAAAGCTCCAGTTCCTTCAAATCATACTTGCTATGGCCAACCTTTCAAAAATTTTTTTTTAAAGATTTTATTTATTAATTTGTTTGTTTGTTTATTTATTTGGGGGGGAGGGGAGAAAGCCTGGGCCAAGAGAGGGGTAGAGGGAGAGGGACAAGCAGACCCCACTATGAGCAGGGAGCGTGACATGGGGCTCCAACTGAAATCATGACCTGAGCTGAAGGCAGACTCTTAATGACAGAGCCACCCAGGCCCCCCTTTAACTATATTTTAATTTTATTTGAGAGAGGGAGAGGGAGCATGAGAAATGAGAGGGAGAAGCTGACTTCTGCTGAGCAGGGAGCCTGACATGGGGCTCAATCCCAGGATGTGAGATCATGACCTGAGCCAAAGGTAGATGCTTAACCCCCTGAACCACTCAGGCACTCCAACCTTTTCAATTTTAGGCATTCTAATAAACGTGTCCTTGTTTCTCATTGTGATTTTGATTTGTATTTCTCTAATGTCTAATGATGTTCAGCATCCCATCGTGGTCTTATTGACCATCTCTATTATCTGTGCTTTCTCAAATGTTTGATAGACTTCTTCCTTGACATATCAAGGCCTGCCTTAGTCTCAGGAGTTGGGGCCTTCTCAGTGATACTGAACCTTCCGCAGTTTATAGAATTTTTCTAAAGGTTTCTAGCAGGATGGAATCAACTCTTCCGCAGGAACAGAGAGTTTTCTTCTGTTCTCTTCCCCCTGTTGTAATGGGTCTTCAGCTGTACCCTCAGGACAAAAGGGCTTTTTGCATTTTTGCCAGGATTTTAAAACTTTGGTCTCATAGGGGCTGTGAAATGGGGGAGGGTGGGAGTCCAGTCAGCGCCGCGTGCCTTTCCCAATATAGCTGCTACTTCCCATCTCAGACCTGCATTAAGAAGGAGGCTCTCTCTGCTCTCTGTGCCTTTTTTTTTTTAATTTTATTTACTTATTTGTCAGAGAGAGTGAGCACAGGCAGAGGCAGAGGGAGAAGCAGGCTCCCCCCCGAGCAAGAAGCCGGATGTGGGACTCCATCCCAGGATGCTGGGATCATGACCTGAGCCAAAAGCAGCTGCTTAACCCACTGAGCCACCCAGGCGCCCCTCTCTATGCTGTCTTTAATTCATTCTCGTAAGCAGTCAGAGAGGTTCATGGGAAAGTGTCTGCAACTAGGTTTGCATTTTCATTGTGTCTGCAGATTCCAGGAGTTCTATACTCTCATGCTAGGCACACTCTGCCTTTAGTATTCTTACAAAATGTTAGCTGCACTTTTCTTAAAGTTTCTACATGTGACATCTACCCCAGGTAAGAAGCACTCACAGCCCGTCTCTCACTGGAGGTGCCTTTCCTTTAGAGTTCAAGTTAGTTGTTCACCTGAAACCATCAGTTTTCAGATGAGTTCAAGAGAAGTTGAAGAGGATTTTCAAACATTTCAAAGTGGGAGCAATGCTCTTTCTAGCTTTCTGAATCCTAAGCAGAAGATAGAAATCTATCCTTTGTTTTATAAATTAATAATACCACATTATTGTCAGTATATTTTGAAAGAGGTTGATTATTTGAAATTAATTTGGGCCTAGTATATTTTTGAATGTTCTATTTACACTTAAAAAAGAATATGCATATTATATAAGGAATAGAGCAGAGGACCACAGGGGAAGGGACGGAAAAAAAAACTGAATGGGAAGAAATCAAAGAGGGAGACAAACTATGAGACACTCTGGACTCCAGGAAACTGAGGGTTACAGAGACGAAGGGAAGTGGAGGGCATGGTTGACCTGGTGATGAATATTAAGGAGGGCATGTGTGGTGATGAGCACTGGGTGTTATACACAACTAATGAATAGTTGAACATTACATCAAAAACTACTGATGTACTATATGTTGGCTAATTGAACATAATAAAAAACATTAAAGAATATGCATATTGTTATTGATGGGTATAAGGACATATATATGGAATAAAATATTCCATATTATAAACTTATATTAATATTGCTATTTTTCTGCATTTTACTTAATTTTGTTTTCTTGATTTGTCAGTTTCTAGAAAGCTGTGTTAAACTCTGCAAAAGCAACTACTGACGTATTTATTTCTTTCCATTATTTTATCACATGTTCTTTATATTTTGAGTCTATATTTTAGTTTCACAATTGTTGCATCTTTTTGACCTAATATTTCTTTATAAGCTCATACTCTCCTTCTTTGTCCTTTAAAATGTTTTTGGCTTCACATCTTATTCATCAGATAGTACAATGTTTACCTTGGCTTCCTTCTGAAATATTAATATTTTTTTAATTCATTTGTTTTCTTCTTTTTTATAACATTAATACTTGACCTTGGTTCTCTCATCATATGCTATTCTTTCTGATTTTTTTTTTTTGCTTTTACCATATGGCAACTTTTTATTTTCAATTTCTGTGTCATTTTTACCTTAAATGTGTCTCTTATAGATACTTCATTTCTAGATGTTATTTCTCCTTTCCTTCACTTTTATCTTCTATTCTATTGAGTTTGTTTTCTTCTGCTTGCTTAATGATATACATTCCACTTTTTTTTTGCATTGGTTACCTCTATTTTATTAAGATAGACTTATGTTTATTTTTCATTATCAGTGTCTCAAGCTTGTGAGATACCTATGTCTTCCTCCAAATAAGACAAAAAGTTCATCACTTCAAATGGCATTTTTCCCTTCCCCTCCTCCATGCCTATTTAACTCACCATATTGAAGGTTTCCCTCCCACTGACACCAACATATTTTCTTATATCTTTATCTTTACTTTTTCCTTCAACTCCTTCTTATTCTCTTTCTCATCATCCTCATCCTCATTCTTTTTCTTTATTATTTTCTGTAATCTGGCACTGCTCATATCCAGGGAAATGTGTACAAAAGAAACAACTATAATGATTCTACCCCCCTCCTACCCTGCCTCTCCCAACACTTCACGCTCCACTGCCATCTTAGTCTGCTTGGGCTGCTGTAATAAGTTACTATAGACTGGGTGGCTTAAACAACAAAACAATTTACTATTCATAGTTATTACTCGTGGTTCTGAAAAGTCCAAGATCAACACATCCACAGGTTCAGTTCTTGGTGAGAGCCTTCTTTCCTGATTTACAAATGGCTGTCTTCTTCTTGTCCTCACATGGCAGAGAATAGAGAATGAAGCAAGCTTTCTCCTGTCTCTTCTTGTAAGGACAAGAATCTCAACATGACAGCTCTACTCTCATGATCTAATTACTTCCCAAAGGTCCCGTCTTTAAATACCTTCACATTGGGGACTACTAGGGTTTTATAACATTAATTGTGAAAGGACACAAACATGCAGTCTCTAGAAGCCCCCCAAACACACACACACACACACACACACACACACACACACGTCCAACTACATTTTATCTCGTAAACATCTCTGTTCTTTCTAGACTGGTTAGTTGTTAAATGCATCTCTGAATTTGACCAACCTCTCTACCTCACCTACGCTATCTTCAAGATTAGATTGACAAAGTGAGGCAGTAGCCTGGGTTCATTTACTATCTTGTCAAGAATAGCTTTTCCTTTATTCACTTCAACAAAAGCTTCTATGTCAATTTTCCCTCTGGTCTCCTGAACATCCGCTTTTTTCAATCACATCAGGCTTGGTATCTGTACATTATCAAACATTGGGGTAGAATAATGTAGTGGGAAGAATGTAAGCCCAGAAATCTTATATGCAAGTCACAACTTACCATAACCCTTATTAATTCACTTGTAATGTGGAAAAAATAATGAAATTGCTACTATCCTAAATGGGACTTCTTGAAAGCACAAATTACATGATGGATATATAAGTTTCTGGATAAGGTTACATAATATACAAATGTTATGGTCTGTATCAGTTATTACTGCTATAGTCATGTAAGATGTGTACCTAGAGCTTTCCCTGAGCTTAGCCTTTGACCTCTTGTGAAATTTAACAACTCAGATGTCACCTTTTCTGGGAAGCCTCCTCATATCCTCAAGAAAGAATTTCTCACTTTCTTGTTAGACTTCTTACACTTATTCTCCAAAACTGAGCCTTTCATCTCATCTGGATTATTATCACCCTTGATCTCTAACAAAAGTTCTTGTACTTATCTCTGCTGCGGTCTGTATATAACAGGGGTCTATTTTTTTCTCTCTGACTAAATACTCAGAATTCCATGACAAAAACCATGTGTCTATATCTCTGGTATCCAGTGTAATTCTTGGTCCCAGGAAGGCACTGAGTAATTATTTAGTGGCACTGACATAATAAAACAGCATTAACTTTTGGGGATGCTAATTCTACTTTTTGTATAACTTATGAAGCACTAGAAAGCCTTAAAAACATGTTCACTGTGGACAGTGGAGGTGGAAGCAGCTGGGGAAAAAAAAATGGTAGGGAAGGTGCCCGGGTGGCTCAGTCTGTTAAGCAACTGCCTTCTGCTCAGGTCATGATCTCTGGGTCCTGGGATTAGGCCTTCCACTGGGCCCCACATTGGGCCCTACATCTGGCTCCCTACTCAGTGGAAAGTCTGCTTCTTCATTCTCTCTCTCTCTAATAAATAAGTAAATAAAGTCTTTAGAAAAAAGTTAAGTATGGTAGGAAAATAAGAGCCTCTATGAGCCACATGCTCACTAACCCATTTTTGAATCATTGTTGAATACATTTTTGCTTTTTTTGTTTACATCCTAATGCTCTGAGCAGATTTCTTTTCCTCCATAACTCTTCTCCACAATGTCTATGAGATTAGGTATGAGATTTGTATCATAACAATTGAGGCTAATAAAAGAAAATATTTCTCTGGAACATAGAATACCATTTAGGGCAATTAATTGTAATCCAAATGAATAAATTCATTTAGTAATATTCTTGCTGTTATTACTGAAAGAACAATAATTTATTTTCAAATTACATTGTAAAATTCTTCTAAAATTGGAATAAATAAAATTATTTTTAAAAATCTAATAATGTTTTAGAAGACAAGCTATATTAAGCATCATGTGAGTCAAATAATAATAGCCTCAAGGACAATGAAATTAGTATTTTTCTATTTGAAAACAATTGAGCTGGATGTTTTTAAGTACTCATAAATCTTTGCAGTTGCAATTGAGTTGAGTATATGAAAGAGATAAATTTTAACTGAAAATCATAGAATAATAGAGAGAAGAGATTATAGTTGTGATCCATTTGGAATAAACATAATTTGTTAGGGGTACATTGAAGGTGATGCTAAATACATTTCTTCAGGAGTGGGTGTTGGGATATTGAATATGAAGCAATGAACATTATACAAATCCCCATTTTTATCTTCAAGACACTGTCAAAGGAATTTTCTTTATATTGAATCTCAAAACCATAAGAATTTACCTAAATGAAAATAGATTATCTATTATATTAGCAATAGATAGCTTCTGGGGATGGTTTTTACTGAGTCTTGAACAAGACTATTTAATAATCTTGGTTTATTGCAGTTAAATCTAGTAGTTGGAAATCTTGAACATAAGTTTGTTTTTTTGAAGACTGGAAATGCATGCTTCCCCAACCTAATTCAACCAAATATTTTCCAGAATGATTCTTTTGCCATGAAAACTGTTAATGCTTATTGAACCATCCTTAGCAATTATATCTTTATGAAAATAGTTAAACAAGAGAAAAGGAATGACAACTGGTATACTTTATTTTGTTCTTTTTATGTGCAAGGCTGTAAACTGGAAAGATCATTCTCATGCATCCTCTTAAGTGGTAATGTAATGATTTCATGCCTTTTTGAAACTGTGACTCTCTTATTTGCTATTATAACTACATGTGCCAAATGAGGCTTACTGGACCCTCCCCAGAAGACTAGCTTTGGGTCCAAACTGTAAGACCCCCCTATTTTGTTTGAGAAAGCCTCTGAACTGGACATCCAAACACACCTCTCACATAGTATGTGGTATGACCCTAAAGTCCATGTCCTGAACACAATGCTAATTTCCAAGGTCAGCTCTGGAATAATATTTTGTTACATGAACACATACCTCATACCATACTATAACTTAACTCAAAATGGATACAATACAATGTAAGAATACCATGAAACTCTTAGAAGAAACTACAGTGCAAATCTTTGGAGCTTTGAATTCTGACACAAAAAACACAAACATCCTAGGGAAAAATACATAAATTATATGTCATCAGAATTAATGTTTTTTGAATTAAAGGAGACTATGAAAAAGTGTAATAGTGCTGTAGAGTGACAAATGGTAGCTACACTTGTGGTGAGCATAACATAATATTTAAAGTTGTTGAATCATTATGCCATACATCTGAAACTAATGTAATACTGTGTGTCAACTGTTCTTCAATCAAAAAAAAAAAAAAAAGAAAGAAAGTGAAAAGACAACCTACAGAATTGAAAAAGAATATGAATTGTATATATTAAGGTTTTAATACCTGAAACTTATAAAGAACGCTTAAACTCAACAATAAAATGGCTAACAATCCAATTTAAAAATGGGCAATCATCTGAACAGGGACAGTTCTCAAAAAAGATATGCAAATGGATAACAAACACATGAGATTTTGAACAGCATTAGTCAAAATCACAATAGGGTATCTTCTCACACTGACTAGTGTAGCTGTAATTTTTTCTAAAAAAAAAGAAAACAACAAATGTTGGCAAAGATATGGAGAAATAGAGTACTCATACACTGATGGTGGGAAAGTAAAATGGAGCAGCTGCTGTGGAAAAGAGCTTGGCAGCTCCTCAAAATGCGAAACATAGTTACCATAAGACCCAATAATTCTACCCCTTGCCTATATACCCAAGAGAACTGAAAACACATGTGCACACAAAAATCTTCCATGAATGTTTACAGAAGTAGTATTAATAATATCTAAAGAGCGGAAATGATCCAAATGTCTATCAGATGATAAATGGATAACCAAAATGTAATATATGGATACAATGGAATAGTATTTAACTATAAAAATAATGAAGTGGGATGCCTGGGTGGCTCAGTTGGTTAAGTGCCTGCCTTCAGCTCAGATCATGATCCCAGTGTCCTGGGATGGAGTCCCACTTTGCTCTTTTCTGAACAATGAGCCTGCTTCTCCCTCTGCCTGCTGCTCCCCCTGCTGTGCTCTCTCTTTATGACAGATAAATAAAAATATTTTTTAAAAAATGAAGTACTTTCCTGTTTTGTTAATTTTGGCCATTCTAACTGGTGTAAGGTGATATCTCAATGTGGTTTTAATTTGAATCTCCCTGAGGGCTAATGATGATGAACATTTTTTCATGTGTCTGATAGCCATTTGTATGTCTTGATTGGAGAAGTGTCTGTTCATATCTTCTGCCCATTTTTTGATATGTTTGCCTGTTTAGTGTGTGTTGAGTTTGAGGAGTTCATTATAGATCCTGGATATCAACCTTTTGTCTGTACTGTCATTTGCAAATATCTTCTCCCATTCCATGGGTTGCCTCTTTGTTTTTTTGACTGTTTCCTTTGCTGTGCAGAAGCTTTTGATTTTGATGAAGTCCCAAAAGTTTATTTTTGCTTTTGTTTCCTTTGCCTTTGGAGACATATCTTGAAAGAAGTAACAGGAAACAACATGTGTTGGAGAGGATGTGGAGAAAGGGGAACCCTCTTACACTGTTGGTGGGAATGCAAGTTGGTGCAGCCTCTTTGGAGAACAGTGTCGAGATCCCTCAAGAAATTAAAAATAGAGCTTCCCTATGACCCTGCCATTGCACTCCTGGGTATTTACCCCAAGGATACAGATGTCGTGAAAAGAAGGGCCATCTGTACCCCAATGTCCATAGCAGCAATGGCCATGGTTGCCAAACTATGGAAAGAACCAAGATGCCCTTCAACGGACGAATGGATAAGGAAGATGTGGTCCATATACACTATGGAGTATTATGCCTCCATCAGAAAGGATGAATACCCAACTTTTGTAGCAACATGGACGGGACTGGAAGAGATTATGCTGAGTGAAATAAGTCAAGCAGAGAGAGTCAATTATCATATGGTTTCACTTATTTGTGGAGCTTAACAAATAGCATGGAGGACAAGGGGTGTTTGAGAGGAGAAGGGAGTTGGGGTAAATTGGAAGGGGAGGTGAATCACGAGAGACTATGGACTCTGAAAAACAATCTGAGGGGTTTGAAGTGGCGGGGGTGTGGGTGGTTGGGGTACCAGGTGGTGGGTATCATAGAGGGCACGGATTTCATGGAGCACTGGGTGTGGTGCAAAAATAATGAATACTGTTTTTCTGAAAATAAATAAATTGAAAAAATTTAAAGAAAGTAAAATGTAACTACTCAGAAAAATAAAAATAAAATTACAATACAAAAAAAAAATGAAGTACTGATACATGTTACAGTGTGGATGAACCTTGAAAATATTATGCTAGATGAAAGAATCCAGACTAAAAAATCCATATATTATATGATTCCATTTAGATAAAATGTTCAGAATAGGAAACACTATAAAGAGGGAAAGTAGATTAGTGGCTGCCTATAGCTCAGTGGGATGGGGGAACAGGGGAAGAGCACCTAAAGAGTCTGAGGTTTCTCTTGGGTGATAAAAAGATCATGAGATTGGAGAGTGGTGTGGTGATGGTAGCACAACCTCATGAATTTGAAAGACATTTAACTATACTCCAAAATAATAATCTTACAGTATGTTAATTATAGCTCTGTAAAAAAAATGAGGGTGAAATAAAGACATTCCCAAATTTTTAAAAAACTGGGACATTGTGTTTCTAGAAGATCTACTTTACAGGAAATATTGAGAAAGCTTTTTCAGGCTGAAAGCAAATGACTGATTTGATAGCAAGATGATTATTTGAATCCAGGGGAAATAACAGAGAGTAGTGGTAGAGCTAATTATGTAGAGTTACTTTAATATAATTCTGTTTACTTGTCGCCTATTCTGTGACATTGGTGCTATATGTATTATTTCAATACATTTTAAATCTCAAAATTATTTTTATGTAAAAAACACATGCTATTTTAATCATCTCATGAATTCAACTTACCATATGATGTCATTTCCTTGTTGAAATACAACTCCTTTCCACAACTCTGTTCTACTGTCAGATTGTATTTCTATATGTTATAGCCTCATCATAAATTTATATACATATTGTTCTAAACATTGCTTTTGATAGCCAGTTAAGAGATGAAATAAGAAATATGCAATTATATTATCTTTTATAATTACCTGCATAATTAGCTCTACCAGTGGTCTCTGTTATCTCCTCTGGACACAAATAATCATCTTGCTTTTGAAGCCAACATTGCCACTATTAAATAAAGTCTCCCAGAATTAGGTAAGGTCAGAAACTCAGATCTATATAAAGATGAAAAAAGGCTCAGAGAAGGAATAAATAAAGGTAAAACGCAATCTTTTTTTCTTATTCTTAACCTAAAAGCAACTGCCTTGAGTAGTAACAGTAACAGCATATCATGTGATTATAAAACATAGATAAGTGAAATGATTAAGAACAAAGCCATAAGGCATTGAAGAGGGGAATTAGGAATACTCTAAGATACTTGGAATAAATATGAAGTGGCATTGTATTATTTCAAGGTAGACACACAGTAGTTGTGAATGTATACTGCAAACTCTAAGAGTTCCTTCATCTTCAAACCAGTAGTATAGCATCTTCACATTTCTCCCATGCTGATCTCGGATTCCAGCTTCCATAGTCACATTTTCTTCTCTGACAATCTTATCTCCCTTATATAAGGACTTTTGTAATTGCTTTGGTCCCACCCAGATAACCCAGGATATATCCCCATATCAAGATCCATAACTTAATCACATCTGCAAATTCCCTTTTACCATGTAAGCTAACACATTCCCAAGTTGTGGGGATGAAGGAGTGGACATAGTGGAGGAAACACTATTCACATCACAATCATAGTTAAGAAAGCTAACATTATCAGTATTCTAGTATCCCCTGTGCCACTCTCCTCCACAAATGGATAATTGCTATTGTGTCTTGGGATAATAATAGTTCTCTGGCTTTTCTCTATATTTCTGCCCCTTAAGTGTGTATTCACAGAAAATAACTAGCTTCATATCAAAGAATAAGTAGCAAGCACAAATCTAGCCATATTAAGAAAGGGTTGTATTGTCACTATTAAAGACTTACAAAATTAGAGAAGCTAGAACAATCAGTTCTCAGTTTCCCCAAAAGTTTATAAGATCCCCTGCTGGAAAGTCTATGTCAAGTCACAAAAAGCCTGGATAGCATACAGCTCATTGAAGTCAGGGCATCTGCTAGACTTGAATGTTAACCAGGTACTGCATGTCTGACAAAGATATAGTTAGGTTGGTTATGTGTTTTCTTCATGATTTAGAACTCACTACTTCATTATTTTGACTCCAGTGGTACTTTCTGAGATCTTTGTAAATGTGTGTGCCTACTCAGGACTCAAGGCTTTTGTACTTTTGTACTTTAAGCAAAAATTATTTTCTAACTACAGGTTGATTTATAGTGCCAATCTACACTCATTTACAGTTGCATCTCACATTTCTGCATTTATTCTATATGAAGCTTTAGGAATTATTATTCTAATCAGACATCAATTCTCTTCTAAAGCATGTTTTGCCTATGAGGTTAAACAGGATTCAAACATAACAGCATGCTGTTATTTATTTGTGACTTGTATCATAAGGTCACTTCTCCTCCACCTTGAAATACTATTATTCTCCTATCCAAAACACACACACACACACACACACACACACACACACATACATATACACACACAACCAGTTCAGGCAGAGTTGCTGCTTATTTTGGACAATTGCTTCCAGCACATAGATGGTTAATCTGCTTTCCCTGTAGGCTGGTGTTGCCTGTGATCACTAGAGGGTAGCAGAAAACTAGGGGGGGATGAGTCCGATGATTGAGGCACCCTCATTCATTTCTTGTGGACAATCTATGTTGGATTTTATTACAAGTCAAACTAGCTGCC
The DNA here is from genome assembly GCF_022355385.1 of Mustela nigripes. Classification (NCBI taxonomy): domain Eukaryota; kingdom Metazoa; phylum Chordata; class Mammalia; order Carnivora; family Mustelidae; genus Mustela; species Mustela nigripes. Next base: position 6,811,284 of record NC_081575.1, on the reverse strand, counting down.
TAAAATAGGTTTTTAAGGAAGGCATCAAAAAGAATGATGCAGTGAAATCAGAGATGATTTCCAAGGACTGAATTTTTTAATTTTATATATCTACGAAACATTATATTGAGAAAATAAAGCCATTATGGGCCTTCTAGGACTTTTAAACAACAACATACATGCAAGAAAAAGTGATATCACAGACCATTATAAAACTTTCCAATATCACTAAATAAATGAGGCTGAAGTAGTGGGGAAGATGTGTCTGTTTACATGCAACTACAGTACTTTATTAGCATTGATGGGGAGAAGAAAGCATATGAAAGTATATATCATGCATAGAAAGTACCTTATTTTTATGACTGGTACTGATGCCTACACTTCTATTAGCTCTTCAAGTTTCTTTAAATGGAATCAGAGAGGAAAGCTTATTAGTGGTGTTCCACCATTTAAGTATATAAAATAAAAGTGTCTTGAGGAATGAGCCAGATCTTTACCAGTAATAGCAAGGCAAAATGACCTTGGCCTCAAAATGCCACCATTTAAAAAATGGATGCTTGTTTGTTTGTTTTTAGCATGAAATAATCCTCACCAGCAGAGCAAAAGGCAAAGAGACTGAAAAATATTTTCTGATAGTTTCTTTCCCCCATATTGTAACTGCAAAGTCAAAATAAATCCTGGCCTTCTTCATAGTTGGAGAACTGAATTTGATTTCACTAAGATACTGCTCTTGGGGCCACAGGCTTCTTTCTTTACGTCCCTTAAAATAGAATTATCTTTAGTTGAGAAGCATTATGCTAAATATTTTTTTAAAGGTTTATTTTTTATTTTAGTGGGGGAGGGGCAGGAGAGGGAAAAAGAATCCTCAAGCAAATTCCCTGCTGAGCATGGAGCCTCATGCGGGGTTGGATCCCAGGACCCTGAGATCATGACCTGAGCCAAAACCAAGACAGATGCTCGACTAACTGATCCACTCAGTTTCCCCTTTTATGCTAAACATTTTACATGTACTAGCTCCCTTAATCAGAACAATCACCTCATGACAAAGAAATTCTCATTGATTTTATCCCCATTTAACAGATGATCACAGTTGTGTTAAATAAGATGAGTAACTCATACCACAAATCTAAACTAAATTCAGAGGGCTCTACTTTGAAAATTTATCCAGACTCCCACTATTCTTCACTGTAACTACTATTACCAACATTATCGAATACTTGGTAATTATAATAGCATTTTATTTAGTCTTACAACAATCTTAATATTTTTTAGTCAGGTTACTGAAACCAGAGGGCGAATGACTTCCACAGAACAATTTAGCTGCTAATTACCTGAACCACAATGGTACATGTGTTGCTATTCATGCATAACACTCTGAAAAATTTCTACAACATTATGATGTTTGGAATTCTAATAAAAAAGTATCTAATATGTGGAGTTGTTTTTAGAGAAATGATCTTTACTTTCAGTGTTTCTTTTGGGTTTTTATTTTTAGAAGACAGACACTCATGGAGTGGTGTTCGTGTGTAAACCTGGTGATTCACAGACCTGTACCCCTGGGGATAAAAATATATGTTTATAAAAAATAAAAAATTAAAAAAAATAATACTTTTTAAAAAGAATTGTTTATATGCAGATATCTTATCAAAGGTTCAGAATAATTTTATGGGAGAGATATGTCTGAATGTTATTATAAAATTAGTTAAAATTAAAAATTAGGCTATTGTGAGGTCAAACAGATATTGAAAGCACTTACTTTCTGTATATACCCCAAATATAGTTTTGATTACTCAGTTTCCAATAAATGCCCATGGAAAAATTAAAGGCATGCAAATGGATTAAATTATGCTACTAAAGTCTCTCACACTGAGAAGGGACTAAATATAATATCTCTATCACATAATGCAACCTACAAAGAAAGTTTAAAGTCAAAGGTTGGGTGTCATGCACCTACATCTGGCAGGTTGGTCCTCACACTAAAACATTTTGTTGATGAAAATGAATAAATGAATGAGTCCCTGACTCATAAAATAAGACAAAGAACAAAAAAGTTAATCAAAAGAAACTGCATAAAGATCAAAAGCTTCTGCACAGAAAAGGAAACAGTCAACAAAACAAAGAAGCAATCCACAGAATGGGAGAAGATATTTGCAAATGACAGTACAGACAAAGGGCTGATATCCAAGATTTATAAAGAACTCCTCAAACTCAACACTCAAAAAACAGATAATCACGTCAAAAAAAATGGGCAAAAGACATGAACAGATACTTCTCCAAAGATGAAATACAAATGGCTAACAGTCACATGAAAAAATGTTCATCATCATTAGCCATCAGGGAGATTCAAATTAAAACCACATTGAGAGACCACCTTACACCAGTTAGAATGGCTAAATTAAGAGGACAGTAAACAACAAGTGTTGGACAGGATGTGGAGAAAGGGGAACCCTCTTACACTGTTGGTGGGAATGCAAGTTGGTGCAGCCACTTTGGAAAACAGTGTGGAGATTCACTAAGAAATTAAAAATAGAGCTACCCTATGACCCTGCAATTGCACTCCTGGGTATTTACCCCAAAGATACAGATGTAGTGAAAAGAAGGGCCATCTGTACCCCAATGTTTATAGCAGCAATGGCCACAGTCGCCTAACTGTGGAAAGAGCCAAGATGCCCTTCAACAGACAAATGGATAGAGAAGATATGGTCCATATATACAATGGAATATTATGCCTCCATCAGAAAGGATAAATACCCAACTTTTGTACCAACATGGATGGGACTGGAAGAGATTATGCTGAGTGAAATAAGTCAAGCAGAGAGAGTCAATTATCATAAGGTTTCACTTACTTGTGGAGCATAAGGAATAACACGGAGGACATTGGGAGAAGGAGAGGAGAAGGGAGTTGGGGGAAATTGAAGGGGGAGATGAACCATGAGAGACTGTGGACTCTGAGGAAAAAAAAAAAACGAGGGTTTAGGAGAGGAAGGGGGTGGGGGTTGGGTGAGCCTGGTGGTATGTATTAATGAGGGCACATATTTCATGGAGCACTGGGTATAATGAATAAAAAACAATGAACCTTGGAACACTAAAAAAATAAAATAAAATTTAAAATAAAGTGCAAAAAAGAAAGATAAAAGAATAATAAAGATAAAATAAAAACAATGAGGTGGAGAAGAGACTACAAATAATACATCAAAATCTTGTTCTTTTTTGGAAAAAAACTCACTAGATAACATGATCAAGAAAATATGGAGAAAGCACACATTTGCAAAATCAGATATGACAAGAAAGAAATAACAATTGAAACACATGACAATTTAAAAAAATCAAAGAGTCTAATTTGCAAACAGCTTTGCAAATTCATTTAAAAATCTAGATTAGATGGATAATTTCTTAGGAAAATACTGATCACCAGAATTACCCTATTCTTTAAAAAAAGCTCAAGCAGATCAATTTGCAGTTAAAGAAACAGAAGCATTTATTAAGCAAACACTCCCCTAAAAAGGACCAGGCCAAGAAAGTTTCACAGAGGAATTCTAGAAAATCTTCTAAGACCAGATAATGTAATTCCCTAAAAATTATTCTGGAGCACTAAGAAGAAAAAATAAATCAGAATTTCTAAGTTCCTTTTTGAACTAAGCTTAACATAGTCCAAATCAAATGTAATAAAAAGAAAAACTATAAAACAACATCACTCATGAGTATCAAAACAATAATATTAAATAAAATATTAAACAAAATCCAATGTCACATTAAGAAAATAATACACCAGATCAGTTGGGATTTATTCTAGTAATGCAAAGTTGGTTCAGTATTAGACAAACAATTAAAAGCATGTAGTATATTAATAAATCTAATTAAAATATATTATTCTTTCCATTGATCCTAAAAGGGCATTTGACAAACCCCCAAAATAAAATAAGATACTGCCTTTAGGATATATAAAATCATAGGATAAATATTTCCTAAACCCAGCATCTTATTTAATAGAGACACCTTGGAATTATTTCCACTGAAAGGAAAAACAAAGCAAGGATTTCCACTGTAACAACTACTGTTTAAAGTTGTACTAGAAGTATTAGCAAATTTAATTAGACAAAAAATATCAATTACATATGTAAGAATAAATGAGGTAAAACTACCTCCATGTGTAGATGATAAGTTAGTATGCTGAGAAATGCTAAGAGAATCTCAAACAGTAAACAAATCCAGGAAAATAGTAAGATAAATATTAACATTAAAATCAATAGTTTTCATAAACAAATAAGGAACAGGATATGATGATAGAGGAAACCCTATTTACAGGAGTAAATGGGAGATTAACATTCTTAGGAATGAATTTAACAAATAATCTGCAAACTTACAATGAGAAAAAATTTTAAATTATCAAAATTTTAGGACTCAAAAATAGACCGGAACAAATGGAAAAAACATTTTTTGTTCTTAAATAAAGTGACTCTGTGTTAAAAGATGAGGATATTAGGAGAAGGAAAGGAAAAGTGAAGTGGGAGAAATTAGAGGGGGAGACGAACCATGAGAGACTGTGGACTGAGAAACAAACTGAGGGTTTTGGAGTGGGGGAAGGTGGGGGGGTTGGGTGAGCCTGGTGGTGGGTATTAAGGAGGGCACGTATTGCGTGGAGCACTGGGTGTGGTACATAAAGAATGAGTCTTGGAACACTGAAAAAATAAAATTAAATAAAAAAAAGATAAATATTCTTAAAAGTTAATTTATAAATATAATCCAAATAAAAATCCCAAACTACATTACAGTGTTAGACAAACTGATACTAAAGTCCATATGGGGAAACAAACATGCAAGATTAACCAAGAAATTACTGGAAATAAAAAAAACTATAAAAGGGGACCAGCCCTATCAGACATTATATCAAAATATAACGCCTGTTTAATTAAAGCAGCTTGGTAATGGTTCATGAATAGACATAGACCAATGGGACAGAGTGGGAAGTTCAGAATTACAGCCAACTATATGACAAAGGAGGCATCTCACATCACTGGGACAAAGATTAATTTTTTTAAAGACAAATGTTTTCAGAATAACTGAGTAGCCATTTAGAAAAAAAATTAGATTCAAAGCCCCCAACCTAAACAAGAAAAAACTCCAAATAGATTATCTAATGTAAAAATAATAACAATAGTAACAATAATAACATAATAAAAATACTAGAAAACAAGGCATGAGTACATTCCTCTTTAATCTCAGCACTGGAGATAGCTTTCTAACTATGACACGAGACCACAGCTTCAAAAATTTGACTATATGCATGCATACATACATGTACATATATATGCATATAAATACATACATGTAACACAACAATAACTGCCATTAAAAAGATGAAAAGACAGATGACAAACTCTGAAAAATATTCACAACATATGCCACAAGGAACTAAAACCTCAAATATATATTGGATTAAAAAAGAGAAAGTCATGAAGTCCTATAGAAATATGGGGAAAATAGAAGAACTGATAATTTACAACTACGTATGTACATGAATATATCTAGTGCACATATATTCTCAAAGTTAGAGGAATGCTAATTAAAATCTCATTTCTCACTTATTAAACTGGTAAAAACTAAGAAGTGTAACAACAAATCTTGATGAGGCTATGGGAAAATAGGCACTCTCATACACTGCTGATGGGAATGCAGACTGGTGTGACCTTTCTAGAAGGAAATTCAGTAATACTTTAAAAAATTAGATATGTAACTTATTTTTGACCCAGAAATATGACTTTTTTTAAAGATTTTATTTATTTATTTGACAGAGAGACAAGTCACAAGTGGGCAGAGAGGCAGGCAGAGAGAGAGGAAGGGGAAGCAGGCTCCCCACTGAGCAGAGAGCCCGATGCGGGACTTGATCCCAGCACTCTGGGATCATGACCCGAGCTGAAGGCAGAGGGCTTAACCCACTGAGCCACCCAGGCGTCCCAGAAATATGACTTTTAGGAAACTACCCTGAAGATAGACTTCCAATAGAACAAAATACATATCCACAAGTTTATTCATTGCAGCACTGTTTGTAATTGTCATGTTTAGGAAATACTCTGAAGGCTTTTCCCTAGTAGTGAAATGGAATAAACTATGATACATCTATTCAATGCAATCCTATTATAGATGTAAAAAAAAAAGTAGTGATTTCCTTCACGTAATAACTTAAAAAGGCAAGTACATAGTCTCCAGTAGGCTACTCTCCATGCAAGAAAGAGTTATAAAAATATGCATGTACATGCTTATTTGTGCAAAGCAAATACAAAATGTTAAATCAGAAACTAAAGAAATTAATATTGGAAGTAGGTGTGAAATAAGGGGAGAATGAGAATGACTTCACAGGGGTTAGGGCAAATAACATTTACCTGAACATTTCTCTAAGTATATATTTTTGTATAGCCATGTCCATTAAAGCCATAGTAATATTTCACATATCTTCAAAATATTTAAAGTAAATTGGAATGTGGGGAAAATAAAATGGAATAAAAACTGGAACAAATAAACATAGCCATATTAGAAACAACCACACTGAAGAGAATGAGGAAAAAAGAACTAAGCTAAATTACTTCAGAAAACAGTATTTTTAATATTTAAAAATTGTAATTAACTGAAGTGTAGTTGCCACACAATGTTACATAAGTTTCAGGTGTGCAAAAAAATAGACCCACGACTACAAAGAACCAACTAGTGGTTTCCAGAGAGAAGGGGAGCAGGAAAATGGGTGAAATGGGAGAAGGGGAGTAGGAGAGGCTTCCAGTTATGGAATGAATAAGTCATGGGAATGAAAGATACAACATAAAGAATGAAGTCAATAGTATTGTAATAGTGTAGTATGGTGACAAATGGTAGCTACATTTGTGACAAGCATAGCATAATATATAAAGTGGTGGAAAACAACATTTTGATTGGATACTGTTGGGCTACAGACAAGAAAGAATTTTAGATACCGTATTACTAAATATGTTTTCTGAGGAGTATGGTTACCAATTCTGAAACTAAGATTGAACAAATATGTGACTAAATTATAGATAATGAGAGCCAGGTGTGTAAGAGGAGACTGGAGAGAGGTATTCTGAAGGGAGACTGTTACCATCAATTTCTGTCCTTCATTCATGAAAGGAAGTGCTTGCCAATTATCCATGATCTCTTATGCAAATGTAGGGAATAGACTCAATGAAATGAACATCATCTGTTGCTCATCACCATAGGGAGCTGAAAGACCTCTAATGTAATTGCTGATGGAACTGTTCTGTCACTATCAGTGCAAGCACTAGCATTGCTTGGGCCAGGAATTTCAAAAATAAGTTCCCTTTTCCTTTATCTCCTCCTTCTCTTTCACCTTTTCTTTTTCTGCCTCCTTTGTCAAGATATTTTATAAACCCCAGTGGCATCTTGGAGAACATTAGAATTTTGCACAACCCTGGATGAGAAATGCTACTCTTAAGGTCACCATTTAACATGGTAAAATAATACATAACAACTTCATAGGTATTCCCATAGCTAGTGCTGAGGATGCAGTTTGGACATAGGCAAATATAATACTCATTTGGGATATACCACAAAGTTGTGGAGTGTTTCCCAGTGAGGTGACCCACATTGGATTGAATTAGCTGGGCTTTTATACTCCAGCTTTGCTCAATCACTAGATGTGGCCTGCCCCAGTAAGGACTCAACCTTTAGGCTAGGAAACTTCTGTAGCTAAAGCAGACCCTGAAGGAGCTGACAGCTTGAGATTATCAGATAATGACACTCCTCTCAGCTGGGTAACTCGTCCTTTCTTTTTTTTTTTTTTTTAAGATTTTGTTTATTTATTTGACAGAGATCACAAGTAGACAGAGGCAGTCAGAGAGAGGGAGGGAAGCAGGCTCCCCACTGAGCAGAGCCCAATGCGGACTCTATCCTGGGAGCCTGAGAACACCACCAGAGCTGAAAGCAGAGGCTTAACCCGCTGAGCCACCCAGGCACCCTAACTCATCCTTTCTTGAAGAAGATTCTGAGTGGTGGATCTCTATGTCTAACAAAGTCCATCTTGTATACCTTCTGGACTTATTTTCCCACATATATTTGAGGACCTTCTGCTCTAGGATTCTGGTGGGCCTCTCTTACTAAAAAAGAAATTTAGGAAAGGAAGGTTAATGGAACAAACTATAGCCTCGTTCACTGCAGTTGGTTTTTGTATTCATCATTGATACTCATTTTCTCTCCTCCAAAATATATTCTAGATTCTCCTGATGCTCAGCTACAATCTACGCTGGCCTCAGTGGCTTACCTGGTGCTCAACCCAGACCACCTCCCCCCACCTCCATCATCAAGGGGTCTGAGTCCTTGCTAATTATTTCTGTCTTGAGCCAGAGATGCTTTACTTGTCCTTTTAGAATCATATTTAGGTAAGAAAAAAACCAAGAAGAAACCAAGTGGATCTCCAAAGTTTCATACCTATTTCTCTTTGAAGATACTCTATAACAGCAGCTCAATTTCATTTGTCTGATCCACTTCAATTACTCCTGATAAAATGGAAACTCTTATTCTCACTGGCTGTATCTGGAAACAAGGGGTCTAATGTACCCAGATAGCAGCCATATCTTGTAGTTCAAAAGACACAATACTGTGTCTTTAGATGAAATTGTGTTCCCTTTGGGAGGGTTGCCTCTAAGCTTGCAGAGCCTAGAAGCAGCAAAACATTACCTAATGGATCCATTCTTGCTTTTTTTTTTTTTTCTTCAAGATTTTTATTAAATTCTGTTGAGCTAACATATAGTGTAAAATTAGTTATAGGCATAGAATTTAGTGATTCACTTAGATACAATACCCTGTCTTCATCACAATTGCCCTCTTTAAAGATCTTATTTATTTATTTATTTGACAGAGAGAAATCACAAGTAGATGGAGAGGCAGGCAGAGAGAGAGAGAGAGGGAAGCAGGCTCCCTGCTGAGCAGAGAGCCCGATGTGGGACTCCATCCCAGGACCCTGAGATCATGACCTGAGCCGAAGGCAGCGGCTTAACCCACTGAGCCACCCAGGCGCCCCAAGTGCCCTCTTTAATCCCCATCACCTATTTAACCCATCCCTCCACCCACCAGCACTCCAGTAACTATCCATTTGTTCTCTGTAGTTGAGTCTGTTTCTCAATTTGCCTCTTTTCCTCCTATGTTCATTTGTTTTGTCTCTTAGATTCTATATATAAATGAAATTATAAGGTGTTTATATGGAAGCACAAATGACCCTGAATAACCAAAGCAAACTTGAAAAAGAAAAGCAAACCTGGAAGCATCACAGTTCTGGACTTCAAGCTCTATTACAAAGCTGTAGTGATCAATATGGCACTGGCACAAAAACAGACACACAGATTAATGGAGCAGAATAGAGAGCCCAGAAATGGACCCTCATCTCTATGATCAAGTAATCTTTGACAAAGTAGGAAAGAATGTCCAATGCAAAAGGACAGTCTCTTCAACAAATGGTGTTGTGAAAACTGGACAGTGACATGCAAAAAAAATGAAACTAGACCACTTTCTTACACCACACACAAAAATAAATTCAAAATGGACGAAAGACTTAAATTTGAGGAAGGAAACCATAAAAATCCTAGAAGAGAACACAGGGAGTAACCTCTTCGGTATTGGCCGTAGCAACTTCTTAGTAGCTATGTCTCCCGAGGCAAGGGAAGCAAAGGCAAAAACTATTGGGATTATATCAAAATAAAAAGCATCTGCACAGCAAAGGAACCAATCAACAAAACTAAAAGACACCCTAAAGAATGGGAGAAGATATTTGCAAATGCCATATCTGATAAAGGGTTACTATTCACTCTTGCTTCTGTTGGGAAAACAATCATCATGTTACCTGCTGCCCATCTCCAAGATTACCTGAAGATTAGTGCTCTAGGCCTAGAACATTCCCCTATATAAGCATGCACTTAGCTATCACTTGGTCCCAGATTCTTCTTCCTTATCAGAAGAAACTTTTCCCTATTCCGGGTATGCAGGGAACCTCCTTGTTTTGTTTAAGCATGTGCTTCATAGGGCACGTGGCCAGTCCCAGCAGTACATCTGGCCAGGGGACAACTGTACGATATTCTGCAGATCAAGATCACTTATCTTACCTTGTTACTCATTGTGGTAACTCTACCCTCCGGCTTCTGGAGGTGATACAACACCATTACCACCTGGCCTCTGTTATTTCAGATCCCTATCATGCCTTTTCTACCAGCAATCTACATTATATAAGCAAAAATGGTAATGGTAACTTTAATGTTTTTGATTTTTTAATTGTGGTAGAAAGAACATAAAATAAATTCACTGTCTTGATCATTTTTGAGTGTACAGTTCTATAGTGTTAATAAGTTTATTCACACTGTTATATGACAGATCTCCAGAACTTTTCATCTTGTAAAACTAAATTTTATACCCATTGAGCAACAGCCCTCCATTTCCCCCTCCCCTCATGCCCTGGTAAACCATCATTTTACTTTCTGCTTTTTAGGAATTTGACTACTTTGGACACCTCATAAAAGTAGAATTATACAATATTTGGTATTTTTTTTTGTGACTGGCTTATTTCACTTAGCATGATGTCCTCAAGGTTTATTCATGCTGTAATATGGAGCAGAATTTTTTTAAAGATAAGTAATATCTTATTGTGCATACATACCACATTTTCTTTATCCATTTATCTACTGATGGACATTTGGGTTGCTTTTAGCTCCTGGCTACTGTGAGTAATACTACAATAAACATGATATTTCAAATTTCTCTTTGAGATCCTGCTGTCTGTTCCTATGGATATAGATGTAGAAGTGGGATTCTTGGATTTATATGGCAAATCTCTTTTCAATTTTCTTAAGACCCTTCATACTGTTTTCCTTGGTTGACTGCCCCATTTTCCAGTCCCACTGACAGTGCACAAGCGTTCCAGTTTTCCTACATCCTTGCCAGTACTTGTTATTTTCTGGGTGCTTTTTGATTATTTTTTAAATAGTGACCATCCTAAGAATGTAAGGTGATATTTCATTGTGGCTTTGATTTGCATTTCTCTAATAATGTGTGGTATTGAACATCTTTTCATATACTTGTTGACCACTTAATGTCATCTTTGGAGAAATGTCTATTCATGTATTTTGCCTATTTTTTAATCAACTTTGTTTTTTGTTGTTGAGTTTTGTAATTTCTTTATACATTATGGATATTAACCCCTCATCAAATATATAACTTTCAAACATTTTCTCCCATTCTCTAGGTTGTCTTTTCATTTTATTTCATGTGCAGAGATTTTTTAACTTTGATGTAGTTCTGTTTGTCTTTGCTTGCTTTTGTTGCCTATGATCTTGGTGTTATATCCAAGAAATCATTGCCATATCCAGTGTCATGAAGCTTTTTCTGTATGTTTTCTTCTAGGTGTTTTATAGTTTTAGATCTTACATTTAGGTATTTAAACAATTTTTGTGTAATTTTTATATAGTATAAAATAAGGCTCCAACTTCATCCTTTTGCATGTGGAATTCCAGTTTGCCCAACATCATTTGGTAAAGAGATTCTCCTTTCCCTATTGTGTGACTTGGCACTCTTGCTGAATAGTGTTTGACCATAGAAGTTGGGTTTATAATATCTAGACTCACTATTTTGTTCCACTGGTCTATGTGTCTGTCTTATGCCAATATTGCACTGTTTTTATTCGTGTAGCTCTGTAATGTATTTTTAAATCAGGTATTGTGATGCCTCCAATTTCTTTTTCTTTTTCAAGATTGTTTTGGCTATTCAGGATTTCTTCATAAACCATATGGATTTTGGGATGGTGGAATGGCTTTTTTATAAAGTTTCTATTTGAATTCTAGTTAGTTTATACAATGTGTTATTAGTTTCAGGTATATAAATAGTGATTCAACACTTCTACCAACACCCAACACTCATTGCAACAAATGCACACCTTAATCACCATCACCTATTTAACCCATCCCCCCCAACTGAGTTCCCTTAGTCTATTCTCAGGTTGCATAATTCTTTTTTCTCTCTTTTGTTCGTTTTGTTATTTTCTATTACTTTGTCTTCCAGGTCATTAATTTGTTCCTCTGCTTCTTCCAGCCTGCTGTTCATTGCATCAAACCTGTTTCCAATCTCATTTCTTGCATTTTTCATCTCTGATTATTTTTTTAACTCCCTTATCTCTGTGATAAAGGTCTCACTGATGTTTTCTATTCTTTTCTCAAGCACAGTGAGCATCCTCGTGATTGTTGCTTTAAATCCTCCATCAGCCATGTTTCTTAAATCTGTTTTGTTTAGATCTCTGGGCATTGCCTTATCTTGTTCTTTCATTTGGGATAAATTCTCTCATCTTCACATTTTGTCTAAGTCTCTAACTACTTCTCTGTATTGCAAAAGCCAGTTGTGTCTCCTCGTCCTGAAAGTAATGGTCTTAGAAGAAGAGGTTATGTTGTGCCAAGGCCCTGGCACTTCAGGGAGTGTATCTAGTATGTGCTGCATGTGCTCTGCTGTTGTTTTCTGCCTTCTCTATCCTTCAGACCAGTCATTTGCAGAGGCCCTCTTTGCCTGTCATAAGCAGTGTTTGGTACCTAGCCTGAATGTAGCAAGTTTTAACCAGGTGTGCTCTGGTGTTTTGTGAAATGAGACCTGATGCCACTTCCAGAACTGAAGCCCTACAGAACTCTCTGGTCAGAATATGGGGTGAGCAGGATTTTATGCTGGTCTTCTAGGGGAGAGGGCCACCACACTGGGACTGACGTCCTCTTGACTGAGAAAGACCATCCCATCAGACTTCAGCCTGGTGTATAACATTCAGGCAGTCTGTGCTGGGCTGCTACCTACAGGTGACTCTGTGTTTATGCTGAGGGGTCAGGGAGGGAAATGATGTCAGCCCGCTCCTTTGTTCCTGGGAGGCATCTCTGTCAATGCTGCCTCTTAAGGACAAATTCTATGAAGAGTGACTATTCTCCCTACTGGATACCCCAGGTGTTCTTCAGATAGCTGTTTCCACACTATCTGCCCCTAGGTTGTTTGGCTGCCTTCTCTTCAGAAGCCATGCTGTGCCCTCTGGCCTCTATCACAGTGAAGCCTGCTGACCTTCACAACTCCAGGTTTTAAGACCCACTGGTTGCAAGAATGCATAAAATTCAGCCCCTATCATTTTCCAAACCAATGCGTTTGAGGAAACATTCTCCTTGTGTCTTCCCCTGTGTGCTCCTCTCTCACCCTTCTCTGTGACCACAGCTTCCTTCCGTCCACAGCACCTGTGATCATTTCTCCCCTAAACCACATCTCCACACATCATATCTTCTTCGATGGGGCCTCTTCTCTCCCTTTTGTTGTGGAGTTCTGTCAGTCTTCAGGTCAATTTCTGGGATATTTAGTATGCTTTGATAGTTATCTAGTTGTGTTCATGGGATGAGGCTAGTTTAGTGTCCTCCCACTCCACTGCCATCTTCCTCTCCCCTACTGGAATGGCATTTTTGATGCATTGAAAGAAAATAAAAAACTGCTTAACTGAGGATTCTATACCCAGTAAAAACATTTTGCAAAAATGAAAGAGAAATGATGACTATTTCAGCTGATCAGAGTGGGGAAGTATAAAACATCTCTCTCAATAGCTGATAGAACAAATTGAAAGGAAATCACTAAATTATGCAAAATCTGAGGAAAACATGAATAAATATAATCTATATGATATGTACACACACATCTCTTCATCATTTCATTCAATAACAGAATTCATAATTGTTCCCAGTGCATGTGAAATATCTATCAAAATGTACCATATATGGAGCCATATAGAAACCCTCAACAAAGTTCTAATGACTGAAATCATTTAGAGCATGTTCTTTGATCCCAGTGCAATTAACATTCTGTAACTTTCTCCACACAGTGTGGCCCTTGGAGTTAAAAGTACATGTGCTCAAATGTCTGTTCTTCTGCATTATTCATTTATTCCCTTACTCATATATTTGGCAATACTTATTAAATGTGTCCCACATGCCCTACACTATGCATACACTCTGGGAATAAAAAGAAAAATATTATACAGTCTCTATTGAGTTACTTAAAATGTATTAAGGTACATTTGGCTTTAAGGAAAACTTGGTATTAAAGTGAGATGTATTAATGTAAATTTGGCATTGCTTCACTGAGCTTGAACACTTTCATTTATAAAATGGAAATATTAATATCTAAACTATATGGAAGTTATCCTTATAACTTAAATAAATACAGAATACCTGAACAGAATTTGGCATAATATACATGCTCTATTAATGATAGTTCCTCCCTTTCTTTCCTTTCACTTTCCAGTTTTTATTTTCAAAATTACATTATTGGTATGATGAATTTGGTGAATAAAATCCTTGTTTTTTTCAGAGAAACTCTGCTGTTAAGCAGGAATATGGCTTCACCCAAGATGCATTTCCATGATCAACACTTACTCATTCTCCCCCTATTTTCCACTAATGAAATATAAATTATGAGGCATCCCTGGTCTGTTTCTTAAGCAGGATGAGACAATGCAGAGGCCCCTGGAGTGTGTGTCCTTGTTATAATTTCATGAATTCAACCAATGTGTTTTACAATGGAGCTGCAGACCAAGTGTGTTGAGTGAAAGAATATTATAGCTGCTAGTTATGCACTTTTCTAGGACAAGCATTTCATTGGTAAAAAGACACTGAACTCTCTTTTGGATGTGCCCACAACGTGAAGCCAATTTACAAGTTGTCAGTAGTGCTTTCTGCAACTTCTAGGAGAAAACTTTACATTATTACCGGGAGTCATAAATTTACCTTTCCTTTATTTTTACAGTTTACAGAATGGGTAAGCCATATAAGAAATGAGGTGATTCATATAGTTAAGGTTTAATGTCATCACAAATAACTGAATAACAGAATCTGTATTTCTTATGCATAGGCATATCATTAATTATAACTTTACATGCCTTCTAGACAAAGTATATATGGACTTTTCTTGTTTGTTAATCTTGCATACCATCAACATGTCACCAAAAATAATTTCCTTAATCTTTTTCCTGCCCAAATACCAACACAACATCTGTGTGAACTAGCTTGCACAACTGAATTTTATTTTTCTGTCTCTGCCATACATTGCAAAATTAGTATTGGCTTTCTTATTTTCTACAACATGGTCTCTTGGTATTGATATGCATCTCTAAAGAAAGAGAATATAAATGGGAGTAATGATTTTCTATGAATGAAATAAAATATTGATAAGATGATAATTGTAATTATTGGCTATGCCAATTCTCTACTGTAGCTCAAAACTCAAATATAATCTTCGTTATATGTGCATGTTTTAGAGGTTTATATAAAAATTATATTGATAAACAGACACAGAAAGACTTGTATAACAAGAAAACATTTTTATTGCTTAATATTTACTTGGAGATTTTTTCTCTATCAAATATGTCTTTATGGGATGCCTGGGTGGGTCAGTTGGTTAAGCATTTGCTTTCAGTTCAGGTTATGATCTTAGGGTCTTGAGATAGAGTCCTGCCTTGGGTTCCCTGATCAGCGGGGAGTCTGACTCTCTCATTCTCTGCCCATCCCGCTCCTTGTGCACTCTTGCTCTCTTGCTCTCAAATACAAAAAAAAAAAAATAAAATAAAATCTTAAAAAAAACCCAAATATGTCTTTAAAGATTCTTCATAGTTCATGAATTTACAAGAATTTTAAGGAAGGCCAACGTAAGTTTTGCAACAAGTCTGATAGTTTTTTTTCAGAATAGATATTTAATTTATAAGAACCATCTTAAACCAATAGGTAAGATGGTATATCTGGATATAAGGACACATCATTGCCGAATTCATACCTGATACATATTTAATATGTATTGATCATAAATGCCAAACACTCTTCTAAGCACAATACCTGTATTAACACAATTTACACTTCTTCTAGCCCATTCAGTAAGTACTCTTATTATTATTAATATTTTACAAATAAAGAAACTAAAGCAAAGATAGTTTAATTTATTTGTCCTAAGTAGCAAGATAAAAATAAAAATCAGTTGCTGCTTACATTTATTTACAAGTCAATAGTACCGTAAAGGACATTCCAAATAAGTGATTTTCTCTTAAGTAGCTTATCCTATGACCCTGTAATTTCATTATTCTTTCATTAGTCACTCTCTCTTTTGAAGCCCGGGGAAAATCATTGCAAATTCTAAATAAATTTATAGTGAAATAATTCCAGTTTCCTATAGTTCATTTTATGAACACAGGACTTCCACAAATATTGATGACTCAGACTAGGGATCATGAATTTATGTCATGTACTATGATCATTATGATGACTAATTTTATGTATCAACTTTACTGGGATAAGAGATGTTCAAATAGCTGGTAAAATATTATTTCTGTATGTGTCTATGAGGGTATTTCCAGAAGAGATTACTCTATGAATCAGTAGACTGAATAAAGACCATGGTCATCAGTGTGGGTGGGTATCATTTAATCCATTGATGGCTCAAATAGAATAAAGAGGTAGAAGAAGAAGGCAGAATTTGCTCTCTGCTTGATCAAGGACATCCATCATCTCCTGTCCTTGAACATCAGTGGTTCCAGGTTCTGTAGCCTTCAGGCTCAGATTAAGACTTACACCACTGACTCTTCTGGTTCTCAGGCCTTCAGGTTTAAACTGAAACTACATGGCCAGGTTTCTGGGCTTCCAGTTTGCAGATGGCTAATTGTAGGAATTCTCAGTTTTCATAATCACATGAGCCAAACCCTCATAATAAATCTTTCTATATAACTATCTATATCTTATTGGTTGTTTCTCTGGAAAACTCCAATTAGTACAATCATATGCTGTTTATATCCCACATATTTTATAGTGGAAAAAAACTGGATTTGTGTTAAGACAGATGAATGGTTTGCAGCTCTGTCCTTAAAATTTTGTGATCTTGTGGAATTGACTTAAAATGTCTGAACCCTAGTGCTATCATCAATGAAATGAAAAAAAAAAACGACATTACAGATAGAATTTATAAAATATACATCATGGTGCTTCAAATATTATGTATATTTAATGAATCTACATAATATAAACTCCTATTTAATCTCAAGACTTGATTTTTATAAATCAAATTTCCTATAAATTTACCTCAAATCTTCCATCCCATTTTCCTGCACCATAACCAACCAAAGTATTTAATTTTCACTAAGACCTATTTAATTATGACTAAAACTCTGGATGCTTGTGCATGATTTTTAAGCAACTATTTTTGTTTCGTTTTTTGAATTGCTCTCATGACTTGATAATATTCTGGGAGATAGAGATAGAGAACTGTAACAGGGCATCCTCTTGACCACCTTATTTTTATTTCTGTTTTGATTCAGTTATTTAATTAGAGAATAGCTTTTAACATTTTCCTCAGGTAAAGGTGTATGGGTGGTATACTCTCTGAATCCACACGTTAAAAAATATATATTTTTTAAATTTTACTCTCCAGATAACTGTAATTTGGGATGGGTAAATGATTTTAAGATTGCAGTCTTCATCTTCTAATGGCTTGTAAAGAATATCCTACTCACTTCCTGTTTGGGGCATTACAGTTGAGAAAACCAATACTATTCTGAATCCTTTGTAAATCATTTTGGAAGTTTTAAAAATACTGTTTCATTACTGGAATTCATAAATTTCCCTAGGGAATCTCTATATTTTCTTCTATCAATCCTCCCTATGAGCCCTTTCAATTTGCTGGTCCCATTAAATCTTTTTATTCATGAGCCCCTATTTTATAAAGTTTGCTGAAGTGAATCTTTGGGTAAAGCTGAAATTCTTGTACCATTTGATTCATTTATATATTTCTTCAACATATTCCGTTTTATTCTTCAGGAATTTTTATTTTCCTGAATCTATCTTTAAAGTTTATTTTTCTTTTCATGATTTTTATTTTTGTTTGCTTTGCAGTGTTTTAGATTTTCAACTTTATTTTTTTGGTCCACTAATTCAGTTCAGTTTTCAACATTGATCATCTTCTCTTTCATTTTATTTATTACAATTTTAAATTCAAAATAATCTTCCAAAAAATGTTGATATATTCTACATGCATTTCTTTAAGAGCTCACTTCTGTCATTTTCATTAATTCTATTTAAATAGAAATCATCTGCATTAAATGTTACATTGAATGTCTTCCCTCATGTTACCGAGACCCTATAAGAGTTATATTTCTTGGGGTGCCTAGGTGGCTCAGTGGGTTAAAGCCCCTGCCTTCAGCTCAGGTCATGATCCCAGGGTCCTGGCATCTCTGCTCGTCAGGGAGCCTGCTTCCCTTCCTGTCTCTCTCTGCATGCCTCTCTGCCTACTTGTGGTCTCTATCAAATAAATAAATGAAAAAAAAATCTTTAAAAAAAGAGTTATATTTCTTATTACTTAACCACAGTTTTCTGTTCCCCCTGCACTCATAAGTCACTTAGAGTGTCTTTTTGAGAAGTAGTAAACCATGCAGTAGTAGAAGGCACTGGTTTTGTGAGTCACCATTGAATGAACAGAAAACCACTTGACAACAAAAATATAGGAGTTGAAAAGAAAGAGCAGTTCCCCCAAATGAACACATTATTTAAAATAATTGCCTTTTCAAGATGTATAATGAACAATAAGTTGATATAATGTTTATCACAACTCTTAGGAAAGAATGATATATAAAATGCTGATGGCAAGACAGGAGAATTCAAAGAGAACACAGTAAAGAGGCTTTGTAGGTGACTTCTCCTACCCTAATCCACCACAAGCACAGACAATGTCTTTGAACCATACCTCCATTTAGGCCCCTTGGTTCCTTTCTCTGATATGGAATTCTGGATGCCTCTTTGTGTAGCTGTAAGCCCCCAGCTTTACTGGGTTCATCAGAGGTCAGGAAGGAAGAACAATCCAGTACTATAAGTAACAAACTACCAAACATACAAGTTTAGTCCTTCTTTGAAGGGATATGAGACTGAAGTTCCTTAGGAAAACCTGAAACACTGGTATTTACCTCCAAGCTTTGAAGAGAAGCAAATTCTCTCTTCTGCTACTACTCCCTCAACTCTCATCTGGCCCTAAGGAACAAAGTTATTTGGATTATCTCTGTCCAAAGAGCTCAAGGAACCTGTTACTTTATTTAGATGGACCCACCAGGCTCATAAACATGGTGATTCTACTTGCTGTTTCACTCCAGATACAAAAGCAGAAGAAAAAAGGAGTCATGCCATCCAAAGGGGCATGGGATACAGAGAGAAATGTAACAGAGAATATTCCTTTATCAGTGAAATGACCAGAGTCAGATGCGTACTCAATTCACTGAAAATCTGTGTTGTTAATTTTAAGATATGAAAATGGTGTCAGGGGAAAGTGCCATTGTTTCTGACTGAATGCAGGTGTGTAAGTAGTCAACATCACTGAACCTAAATTAACCATAATATTAAGAATATATTTTAAAGATGTTTATGATCAGTAGTCTGCCATGATTGAATCTATTTATACTAAAATGCTACACTAACCAATTACCACATAAGAGCATTTTTAGTGAAATGCTAATTACCTACTACTGAATTTATTTGTAAATTATACAAATAAAAGAGCCCTTCATAACGAATACAAGTGTAAACAAGGATAAATCCAAACAGTTAGTAATAGCAATGTTAATTCCATAGGTGTCATGTTTTAAAGGTGTAAATTTTGTACTAAGTAGAAAACAGGAGAAAAATGAACCTAGAAGGGAATAGAAATAGGATGCCATGTCCTTTTCATTTTTCCAGCTAAAATTTAGTTTCGCTTTCCAGGCTATCCCAAGTCAAACAATATTTAATGCTTGAATCTGTTGATTGGTTTAAATTTCCCAACCATTACTATGGCTGAAAAACCACTTTCTGGGCAACATTAGAAAAAAAAAAAAAAAGGAAAATAATGTGCTCAATGTTAATTGTTATTCATTTGTATCATCTTCTTTTGTTAGGAATGTTCCAAAAAACATGGATCATAGCCATAAACCAGGCCTAAAGATTCTAAGCAAGTTCTCTGAGTTTGAACACCTTAGGAATGAGCTTTAGGAGGATGATGTTAAGAACCCAGAGAAGTGGAGCACCTGGGTGGCTCAGTGGGTTAAGTCTCTGCCTTTGACCCAGGTCATGATCTCAGGGTCCTGGGATTGGGCCCCACATCAGGCTCTCTGCTCAGCGGGGAGCCTGCCTCTCGCCCTTTCTGCCTGTCTCTCTGCCTACTTGTGATCTCTCTCTGTCAAATAAATAAACAAAATCTTTAAAAAAAAAAAAAAAAGAACCCAGAGAAGTTATGCCAGGTCACTGCCAAATGAGCTTTTGAAATTATTAATATCTTATTCAACAAAATTCCCAAGGTAACTCTATGGAGAAATGATAGCTTTTTAAACAAATGGTTCTGGAAAAATTGAATATCTAAAAATAAAAAAGAACTTTTACATACCTTTTGCAATTTCCCACAGATAATAGACCTAAATGGAAAATGGAAAACTATAATACTTCTAGTAGAAAATGGTGGAGTTTCTAGGTTTTTGTTTGTTTGTTTGTTTTGAGAGAGAGCATGTGTGAAAGTGAGCAGGGGGGTGAGGTAGAAGGAGAGGGAGAGCTGGGTTATGGACATTGGGGAGGGTATGTGCTATGATGAGTGCTGTGAACTGTGTAAGCCTGATGATTCACAGACCTGTACCACTGGGGCAAATCATACATTATATGTTAATAAATGTAATTTTTAAAAAAGGAGAAAGAGAGGAAATCTTGGCAGACACCATGACTAACATGAAGCCTGACTTGAGGCTCAGTCTCACAACCCTGAGATCATGACCTTAACCTAAATCAAGAGTCAGACACTTAACTGACTGAAACACCCAGGTGCACCAAGACTATAGTTTTTGAGATACAATAACAAAAGTACAACCAATGAAAGAAAAATTGATAGTTGTGCTTTATTAAAATAAGAAATGAAACTTCTCCTTATGCCACAGACTGGAAGAAAATATTTGCAAATGCAGAGTTGATAAAAGACTTGTATCCAAAATAAAGACATTAAAAATCAAAATTAGGAAGACAATTAAACTAAAAGGAGAAAAAATAATATTATTCAAGTACCCACACTACTCAAACCAATCTACAGATTCAGTGTCGTCCCTATCAAAATATCAATGGCATTTGTTACAGGACTAAAACAAATTATCCCAAATTTTGTGTAGAACCACAAGAGACCCCAAATAGTCCAAGTAATCTTAAGAAAGAATAACAAAGTTTCATGCATCATGCTTGTGTATTTCCAAATATATTATAATTCTATAGTAATCAAAACTGTATGGTACTGGCACAAAAGCTGACCTATACATCAATGGAAAAGAATAGAGACCCCAGAAACAAACTCATGCTTATATGGTCAATTAATTTATGACTAAAGAGACAAAAGTATACAATGGGGAAAATAAATGGTACTGGGAAAACAGGACAGCTACCTACACAAGAATAAAACTGGATCACTTTTTAAAAACTGTATACAAAAATAAGCTCAAAATGGATTAAAGACTTAAGTGTAACATGAAAAAGTGCTCCATGTCACTCGGCATCAGGGAAATACAAATCAAAACCACAATGCGATATCACCTCACACCAGTCAGAATGGCTAAAATCAACAAGTCAGGAAATGACAGATGCTGGCGAGGATGCGGAGAAAGGGGAACCCTCCTACACTGTTGGTGGGAATGCAAGCTGGTGCAACCTCTCTGGAAAACAGCATGGAAGTTCCTCAAAATGTTGAAAATAGA
>NC_081575.1:6782366-6789121 GCF_022355385.1 Mustela nigripes | reverse complement strand
TTTTGGGGAGGGTATGTGCTTTGGTGAGTGCTGTGAAGTGTGTAAACCTGGTGATTCACAGACCTGTACCCCTGGGGATAAAAATAAATGTTTATTAAAAAAAAAAAAAAAAGACTTAAGTGTAAGACCCGAAACCATAAAACTCCTAGAAGGAAACATAGGCAATAATCTCTTTGATATCAGTCTTAGCAACATTTTTTGGATCTGTCATATAGGCAAGGATAACAAAAGCAAAAATAAATAAATGAGACTGCATCAAACTAAAAAGATTTTGCACAGTGAAGGAGACCATCAACAAAAAGAAAAGGGAGCTTTATTTAATGGAAGAAGATATTTGCAAATCATCTATCTGATAAAAGATTAACATGAAAAATATATAAAGAACTCATACATTCCCACCAACAGTGTAAGAGGGGCCCCTTTCTCTATGGCTCAGCAATGGTACTACTGGGTATTTACCCCAAAGATACAGATGTAGTAAAAAGAAGGGGCACATGCACCCCAATATTCATGGCAGCAATGTCCATGATAGCCAAACTGTGGAAGGAGCTGTGATACCCTTCCACAGATGAAAGGATGGACAAAATGTGGTTCATATATACAATGGACTATTACTCAGCCATCAGAAAGGATGAATACCCAACTTTTGCATCAGCTTGGATGGTACTGGAGGGGACTATGCTGAGTGAAATAAATCAGGCATAGAAAGATAATTATCTTATGGTTTCACTCATATGTGGAACATAAGCAATAGCACAGAGGACCATAGAGGAAGGGAGGGAAAACTGAATGGAAAGAAATCAGAGAGAGAAACAAACCATGAGAGACTCTGGACTCTGGGAACCAAATTGAGGGTTACAGAAGGGAGGTGGTGGGGGGAGTAACTTGGTAATGGGTATTAAGGAGGGCACCTGTGGTGATGAGCACTGGGTGTTTTACACAACTAATGAATCATTGAACACTATGTAAAAAACGATTGACATACTATATGCTGGCTACTTGAACATGATAATAAAAAACAGGGGCACCTGGGTGGCTCTGTGGGTTAAGCCTCTGACTTTGGCTCAGGTCATGACCTCAGGGTCCTGGGATCAAGCCTCTGCTCAGCAGGGAGCCTGATTTCCCCCTCTCTTTCTCTCTCTGCCTACCTACTTGTAATCTCTCTCTCTCCGTCAAATAAATAAATAAAATCTTAAAAAGCAAATTAAAAACAAAATGAGAAGAAAATGAACTCATACAACTTAATATCAAAAGAATGAACAATCTGATTTAAAACATAGACAGAGGACTTGAATAGACACTTTTCCAAAGAAGACATACATAAGGCCAACAGGCACATGAAAAAATGCTCAATGTCACTAACCATCAGGGAAATGCAAATCAAAACCAGAATATTACCTCACACTTGTCTGCATGGCTCTTATCAAAGAGACAAAAAATAATAAGTGTTGGCCAGGATGTGTAGCAAAAAGAACCGTCAGCTCTGTTGATGAGAATGCAAACTTGTACAGCCACTGTGGAAAGAAGTGAGGAAGTTCCTCAAAAAATTAAAAATTGAACAACCCACATGGTACAGTAATTCCACTTCTTGGTATTTATCTGAATAAAATAAAAATACTAGTTTGAAAAGACACAAGAACCCCTATGTTTATTGCCATATTATTTACAATAGCCAAGATATGGAAGCAAGTTAAATGTCCATCAATAGGTAAATGGATAGAGATGTGTTACATATAAACAAGGAATATTACTCAGCCATAAAATGAGATTTTGCCATGGATATACCTAGAGAATATTTTGCTAAGTGAAATATGTCAGAGAAAGACAAATAACATATGATTTAACTTATTTCACTTATGTGGAATCTAAAAAACAAAACAAATGAACAAAAAACGAAATAGAAACAGACTCATAGAAAACAGATGGTTTCCAGAGAGGATGGATGAAATAAGCAATTGGGATTAACAGGTATAATCTTCCAGTTATAAAGTAAACATGACACAGGGATGTAATGTATCACAAAGGATATATAGTCAAGAACATTTTCTACCAAAACTTTATATGGTGATAGATGGTGACTAGACTTATTGTGGTGACCAGTTTGTAAAGTATGTAAATATTGAATCATGGCATTGTACATATGAAACTAATATAATATTGTATATCATTATTCCTCAATAAAAAATGTAAAAGGGAGAAAGACCCTGAACAGAACCTTACCAAAGAAAATATACAGATTGCAAATAAGCATATGAAAAGATGTTCAAAATCATGTCATTATAAGATTGCAAAGTAATCAACAGTGGTATGCTACTAGACATTTATTACAATGGCTAAAATGTTAAAAAAGTGGCAATAATATTTTCTGGTGAGGATGTGGAACAACACAAATTTTCACTCATTGCTGGTGGGAATCCAAAATAGTACAATCATTCTGGAAAACAATTTTACAGGCTTTTACAAAACTAATCATAGTTTACCATGCAATCTGGCAGTTATGCTTCTAGGTATTTACCAAACTGATTTGAAAACTTGTATTTACAAAAACACCTGCATGTGAATATTTATAGCACCTTTATCCATAATTACAACTATTGGAAGTGACCAAGATGTCCTTTAATAAGTGAATGAATAAACAAAATATGATACGTCCATATGATGGAATATTATTCAATATAAAAAGAAATGAACTGTCAAGTGAGGAGGACATGGGTAGATCTTAAAGTTATATTGCTAAGTGAAAGAAGCCAGTCTGAAAAGGCTGCCTATTTTATTATTCTAATCATATGACATTTCAGGAAAGGCAAAAATATAGAGACAGTAGAAAGGTAAGCAATTGGTAGAGGCTAAAAGGAGGGTAGATATGTTGAGTAGGTGAATCACAGGAAAAGTTACCATTGTGGAAAATTACATAAGGAGTACATGAGATTCTTCTGTATTATTTCTTATTGTTGCATGTGAATCTATAATCATGTCAAAATAAAACCTTAATTGAAAAACAAACCAAGTGAAATCCATTTCAGTAATATATTTTATATAACCTAATATATCTAAAATATCATTTCAATATGTAATCAATATAAAATTATAATAAGACGTTTTATATTTTTCGGTACTAAGCCTTCCAAGTCCGGTGTATATTTTACACCAACAGCATATCCAAAATCTGATGCTTCTTTTCTTTAGGAATGCTTAATCTACATTTATACTGTATGAGATTTAATGTTGAAAAATTAGATTCATATGTTCAAGTTATCCCAAACACACTTAAATATTTCCAGGAATTGACATAGCTACTAAAAAATATTTTCCTTTAACATCTCTATACATATGGTTAAAACTGGCTCATCAGGTTGCCTGGGTGGCTCAGTCAGTTAAGCATGAGTCTTCAGCTCAGGTCATGATCCCAGGGTCCTGGGACCCAGTTGCTCATTGGGCTCCTTGCTCAATGGGGACCCTGCTTCTCTCTCTCCCTGCCACTTACCCTGCTCTCTCTCAATCTCTCTCTTTTTATCTCTGACAAATAAATAAATAAATATCTTTAAAAACTAAAACAATGAAACTGGCTCATCTTATTTAGAAAAATAGGGTTGACTTTGAAGCAAAAAGACATTAGTTTCAAACTACATTTGTCCAACTGAATTAAATTTACCAACTCTTGTGTCAGTTCCGCATTATTAATATTGAATTCAAAGGGGTATTATATAAGTTGAATGTAATTCTAAGTGTATCAATATATGGAAAATGTTCTTTGCATTTGTCTTGTAATTTATACATCAGTCAATGCATATAGTGCTGTCAATTATAATTAATACCTTCCATATATCAATTCATAATAGGAAAATATGTAATGTCATTAATATTGATATATATTATGAAAAGTTTCTATTTTTGTATAAATTTTTATACTTCTCTAGCTGGGTCACAAACTTTTCCTTTGCTTAGAACATCTGTTCCATCTCATTGAGAAGAAATGTAGTATTGGTGAAAAAGTATAAATCATAGCATCAATTTTGTATTTGATTATTGAATATTTGACAAATATTCTTTTTTTTTAAATTTTGAGCTGGAATTAACAGTACAGTAAATCTTTATAAATCTCTTCCATGACTCAACTAATGAGTATTGGCACAGGCCATAAGATCATGAAATTTGCTGTCTTCCATTATTTTTATCAGTTCTGTAAACTAGTGATGATTGAGAATATTGCAAGTGTATACTAAGCAATTTCACCATTGTACTCCTAATACAGAGTCTGCTTCAGAAAATTGATCATATTTTAATATGTATCATGCAAGGAATGAAGTAATAAGGGAAACACCATTCAATGAATCCAGGCCACTTACTAACATAGATGAAACACCACCTTTTGTGATACAAACTTTTTTTTATCTAAACGAAATTTTTTGACAGATGTAAAATATTCAAAACTATCCCATGAGTTAGATTTTTTAGGCTGAAAATTTATATTTATATTTCTTTGTAACTTTGCCACAAGATATATTTAAAGTGTTAATTGGGCAGTGTCTCTTAAAATACATGGACTGGTGACCTGTGAGTTGAAACTTGATTTAGTAGGTTTTTTGGGGTACTATATGGGCTCTATAACTAGAAACATGGTGTAAACAACAAGGGAGTCCATGGTCATGATGCATTGTATACTAAACTGTAAATTAATCAGAGAGTTCTCTAACAATTACAGCTAACTGAAAAATGGAATGTACTACATGGATAGATTGTGAAGTGTTCAATTGCAGTCAGAGTTTTGTACTTGGTAGGGATCCCTATTGTTCTTTATGATTGATACAGATTTTTCAGCAGCAGGCATAAAACCGGTAGTTTAACAAATATGGGTCTTTTCACCCTATCTACTTTATCTCAGTACTAGCCCGAGGCCATGATCCATAGCATCAGAAAAAAAAAAAATCTTTTCAAAGCATACTTTTCTTCGTGGTTGTCACTGAGTACTTAATTCTAAACATCATCTATAATAATAGCAACTAGACAGAGTATTGTTACTTATTATTTTGAAAATAACTTGTCTCTATATTTTACCTATATTCATAACAATTGGAAATACATTTGAAGATTTTATTTATTTATTTGACAGAGAGAGAGAGAGATTACAAGTAGGCATAGAGGCAGGCAGAGGGGGAGGAGGAAGCAGGCTCCCTGCTGAGTAGAGAGCTTGATGTGGTGCTCTATCCCAGGACCTGGGATTATGACCTGAGCCGAAGGCAAAGGGTTAACTTACTGAGCCACCCAGGTGCCCTGGAAATATATTCAAATAAGCATATGTATTCAGTCTTCTATATTCTCAGGAAAATACTTGAGTAGAAAAAGAAAAAGATATGTTTCACATATTTCATCAATTCATAGTACCTAAGTTCAAGATAGCAAAAAAGGCCACTCAAGATAGTGAATACAATTTGTCTCCAGAAAGAGGGTCATCAATCAAATTATTTTGCTTCCTCTACTATCCTTGACCACATTGGGACCAGGCTATTGTCTTTAACAACACAAAAATAATATGCTTTGCTGGAAAACCAGTGAAAACATTAGACATTACCTATGCCTATTTTTGCCTATGCAGTAATCTTTGACTCTTAGCTATTCTACCAAACTGTTTTCTGTGAGAGACAAACATGTATATATAGAAGAATGTAGTATACTTTCTGGAAACTAAGAGACATCTAAAAACCCAGAAAATACTGTTAGTAAATGCTACTTTACTGTGGGCAGCACACATTTCAGAGCAGGAAGTGTCTACCTTGTTTTAGGCACTGAGATGGAATATTTGTTTCCATCTTACCAATACTTTATCACCAGAAAAGTCAATCCCCTCCAGAAATGTCCACAACTTAGTAAATATCAAAGATGAATGTAATAAATTTGGGGTTTCTTTGCATTACCTTTAGTAGTATGCATTGGTGTTGTTTTGTGTATTGCCTCATATTTTCAGTGACTCTTCAAATACTTGACAGGGATGCTACTCGATGCCTTTAAATGAGACAAAGTGGGAAAAAGCCACATACAGCCTTGGTATCATTAGAGAAAGCCTGCAGCAATTTTTGTGTGTGCCACTCAAGTGGTATTTATCATGTGCTGGTGTCAAGCCTTCTATCCTTTGGTAGACCTAGGACTTAATACAGGGCCTTACATATAAGAAGTGCATAGAATGCCTATGCTACTATACTCAGCCCCTCACTGTTCCATAGTGAAACACTCCTTTTGTTGGTTGGATAAAAGAAGTAGGGGGTAGAATATCATAGTGAAAGAGAAAACTCTGTCATATTTTATAATTTTGAATGTATGAAATTCTGCCTTATCCACATTCTACACTAGATCTAAATAGAGGCATACTAACATCCATATTACCAAAATAAATGTGAATAAACACAAAACCCCTGCACAACATAATATTGGTATTGCATTTTGGAACCTGAAAGCAAGCTCTTTTTATCATTAGCTCAAGTTGAATATTAACATTGCCTTGATTTCACTCCCTCAGAGTATACTGTGAGCTTCCTGAGGGCAGAGACTGCAGCTTAGAAGGCTAACTTCGTTGTCTGGTTTTGGGATCAAGGTGATGCTGGCCTCATAAAATGAGTTTGGAAGTTTTCCTTCCATTTTTATCTAGGACACAGATGCGAAAATACTCAACAAAATACTAGCCAATAGGATTCAACAGTACATTAAAAGGATTATTCACCACGACCAAGTGGGATTTATTCCAGGGCTGCAAGGTTGGTTCA
>NC_081575.1:6759010-6782266 GCF_022355385.1 Mustela nigripes | reverse complement strand
GGGGGTGGGATTATGGACATTGGGGAGGGTATGTGCTTTGGTGAGTGCTGTGAAGTGTGTAAACCTGGTGATTCACAGACCTGTACCCCTGGGGATAAAAATATATGTTTATAAAAACAATCTTAAAAAAAATTAATATGTATTCAGTTAAAAAGCCAAAAAAAAATTTTCACAATAGTTACTGGCACATGTAACCCATGAAGGAGGAGTTTCTATGTTATTTGGTTCATTGCTCTATAATTTTAGCCTGTAATAGTGTCTGACATGTAATAGGTGCTCAATAAATATTTGCTGAGGAGTGAATAAGTTTTTTTATATTCCCCTGGTTCTCAGCCTATTGGAGAAGAAGCAGTACATCAAATTTTGGAATCTTCTTTTACTCTCTAACAATTTGCCACTTTGCAAAGTTGGCAAAATTGAACATTTCACTTTAATTTAGTGCTGTTTAGTTCAGTCTTTTTCTTCTGAATTTTACTCAAAATTTGTTCTTTTTGTTAGGTTTAAGGAAAGAAAGTTTGGTGATATGCTTTTAGTCAGTTATTTTAAAAATCCAAGGTTTGGGAAGACTTTTATATCCCCCATATTTATTAGAAAAATGAAGACAAAGGGTAATTTAATGACTTCAATGTATTGCTGCTTTTAAAGTATACTGCTCTTGATGGTGATCATGATGTGTTCTCTAGTGAATCAATTAGCCTAACAGTAATTCCATCAAAAAGAAAAAAATTCCTGGGAATAAATTTAATTAAGAGTATTAAAGAACTATACACTGAAAACTATAAGATATAGATGAAATTGAAGAAGACAAAGAAGACACAAACAAATGGAAAGATATTTCATGGTCATGGATTGGAAGAATTAGTATTGCTAAACTGTCCATATTACCCAAAGTAATCTACAGATTCAGTGCAATTCCTATCAAAATTCAAATGTATCAAAAGCTTTTGCACAGCAAAGGAAACATCCAACAAAACCAAAAGACAACTGACAAAATGGGAGAAAATATTCACAAATGACATATCAGATAAAAGGCTAGTATCCAAAAATCTATAACGAACCTACCAAACTCACCATCCAAAGAACAAACAATCCAATCAAGAAATGGGCAGAAGACATGAACAGATATTTCTCCAAAGAAGACATGCAAATGGCTAACAGACACATGAAAAAATGCTCCACATCACTAGCATCAGTGAAATGCAAATCAAAACCACAATGAGATACCACCTCTCACCAGTCAGAATGGCTAAAATTAACAAGTCAGGAAATGACAGATGTTGGTGAGGATGCAGAGAAAGGGTAAACCTCTTACACTATTGGTGGGAATGCTAGCTGGTACAGTCACTTTGGGAAACAGTATGGAGGCTCCTCAGAAAGTTTAAAATAGAGCTACCCTACAACCCAGGAATTGCACTACTGAGTATTTACACCAAAGATACAAATGCAGTGATCCAAAGGGTTGTCTGCACCCCAATGTTTATAGCAGCAATGTGCAGAATAACTAAACTTATGGAAAGAGCCCAGATATCCATCAACAGATGAATGGATAAAGATGTGGTACACACACATACACACACAGACAGATACACACACACACATACACACACATACACTGACTATTACTCAGCTATCAAAAAATGAAATCTTACTCTGTGCAATGATATGGATGGAACTAGAGGGTATTAAGCTAAGTGAAATAAGTCAATCAGAGGAAGGCAATTATCATATGATCTCACTGATACATGGAATTTAAGACACAAGGCAGAGGATCATAGGGAAAAAGAGGAAAAAATTAAACAAGATGAAACCAGAGACTCTTAATCTTAGGAAACAAACTGAGGGTTGCTGGAGGGGAGGAAGGAGGGGGGTGGGGTAAGTGGGTTATAGACATTAAGGAATGTATGTGATGTAATGAGCACTGGGTATTATATAAGACTGATGCATCACTGACCTCTACCTGTGGAACCAGTAATAAATTATATGATAATCAATTGAATTTAAATTTTAAAAATGGGGAAAAAATATTAAGATTGCTACTACAAATGCAATGTAATTTAATGATAGTAATCTATAAAATGTAAAATATTTATGTATTCTCATGAAATTATATAAATCTAAGTGAAAACAAAAAAATCAAATGGAATTTTTAGAAAAATAAAAGAAACAGTCCTAAAATTTGTAAGGACCACAAAAGATTTGAAATAGCTAAATAAATCTTAAGAACAAAGCTGGAATCATCATGCTTCCTAATTTCAAACTATATCACAAAGTTATAGTAATCAAAACAGTATGGTATTGGCATAAAGACAGACATATAGACTAATGGAACAGAATAGAAAGTCTACAAATAAATTCATACATATATGGTCAATTTATGACCAAAGAGCTAAGAACATTTGGTGGAGAAAGCATAGTTTCTTCAATAAATAATGATGGGAAAACTGGATAACCACATTCAAAAGAATGAAACTGGACCACTATCACATACCACACATAAAAATCAACTCAAAGTGAATTAAATATGTGAACATAAGACCTGAAATCATAAAACTCCTAGAAGAAACTTAGGAGATAAACTGCTTGACATTGGTCTTGACAATAATATTTGGATTTGACATCAAAAGCATAGGCAAGAAAAGTAAAAATAAATAAATGGGACTACATCAGACTAAAAAGCCTCTCCACAGCAAAGGACATCATCAACAAAATTAACAGACAACCTACAGAATAGAATGAAATATTTGCAAATCATATCTGATAAGGGTCAATACCAAATATATACATAAACTCATACAACTCAATAGCAAAACAAACAATCCAATTGAAAAATGGGCAGAGTAAGTAACTATACATTTTTCCAAAGAAGATATACAGATGGCCAGCAGGTACATGAAAAGATGCTCAACACCCCTCATCATTAGGGAAATGCAAATCAAAACAACAATGGGATATTGGTCACATTTATTAAAATGGTTATCACCAAAGAACAAGAAATAACAAGTGTTGGTGAACACATGGAGAAAATGGAACCCTTGTTTATTGTGGGTGGGAGGGAATGTTAATTGGTGTAACCCACATGTAAAACAATATGGAGGTTCTTGAAAAGTTATACTACATATAGAACTACTATAATGATCCAGCAATTCCACTTCTAAGTATATATCCAAAGGAAATGAAAACAGTCTCAAAGATATCTTATTCCCATGTTCATTGAAGCATTATTTACAAACACAAGATATGGAAACAACCCGAGTGTCCATCAACAGAAGAATAGAAAAAGATGTCATATGTATATGTACAAACAATGGAATATTATTTAGCCATGAGAAAGAAAAAAACCCTGCCATTGGGGACAGCATGAATGGACTGTGAGGGCATTATGTTAAATGAAATAAGCCAGAGAGAGAAAGGAAAAAAAAAACCCTGCATGTTATTAATTATGTAGAATCTAAGAGAGAGAGAGAGAGAGAGAGAAAGAAGGAAGGAAGATAGATTCCAACTCTTAGAGTAGAAAAGTGGTTCCCAGAGGTTAAGTAGTGTGGGGAATAGGGAAACTAATAAAAGGGTATGAAATTCCAGTTAAAAGATAAATAAGGTCTGAGGATTTAGTACAAAACGTGGTGAGTATAGTTGATATAACAGTCTTGTATAATTGAAATTCTCTAAGAGAGTAGAACATAAACATTCCTACCCCACCCCCTGCCCAAAAAAGATAAATATATGAGGTGATGGATGTATTGATTAACTAGATGGTGGGAGTCTTTTCACAATTAAAAAACAACTGATTGTACACCTAAAACTAATATTATACTGTATGTTAACTAACTACCATTTAAATAAAAGCTTTTAAAAAACAAATTGATCTAACAGAAATGATTTCAAGCTGACTACTCTGATTTGTATTTCCTTCAAATGGATTATTCAAAGGTTAAAGAAGAATTATATTGTTAAGGGGACCTGGATTGCAGTCAGTTGAGCATCCAACTCTTGGTTTTGGCATGGGTTGTGAATTCAGGATCATGAGATGGAGCCTACATCAGACTCCCTATTCCATGTGGAGTCTGCATGAGACACTCTCTCCCTCTGCCCCTCCCCCTAAAATAAATAATAAATAAATATTTTTAAAAAATTATATTACATTTAAATTTTGTTGTTTAAAAACCAATAGCAAATCTAAAATCATCTTTTCTGATACTCAGGGTAGGATCTATAGAATTTCATAAGTAATACAAGTTATATGCTTTGTTCATTTTCAAATTAAGGTTTTGTGCCCAGATATGAACAAATAAATAGATATTGTACACTAGATTTTCTAAACAGTCCCAACAAGAACAGTAAAAATCTTAAAATCATGCAATATGAATAAAAGTTGAAACTTACTATTATCCTAAAAAGTAGAAAATTCACAGTTGATTGATAACTTATTTTAAAACTTGAAAGATGGTCATTTGTACACTTCAATAGGATTTGGACAAATTAAAAATTATAGAAATTATAAATTAAAAGGAAGACTCCCAACAATTCAGGCATATAACTAGAGATATTCAATTCCCTATCACTAGAAAAATTCAAACAACCTTTCCAAGGATGCTGTGGGTTGTATTCACTTTTAAGAAAAAATTAGGGGCACCTGGGTAGCTCAGTGGGTTAAGCCTCTGCCTTCAGCTCAGGTCATGACCTCGGGTCCTGGGATTGAGCCCCACGTCAGGCTCCCTGCTCAGTGGGGAGCCTGCAAAAAAAGAACAAAATTTGATATCTTTAATGCTCACTATTGAACTAAAAGCCCATAATTCTGAGAATCCTATGATGCTACTGCTAACTTTTGTTGAACATTTATAATATGTGACCTTCACTGACCAATAGTGTTACCTAATTTTTTCTTTACTCCTAGGTGATAAACCGTATTATCAGCATTTTCATTATCATCACTTTCACATTAACAAACTGAGGTATTTTAACATACTTATCTATGCTATCACAGGCAGTAAGTGGGTGAGCTGCTTCCAACTTTAGACTGACTGAAATAATTCACCTTTATTACCTTATTTTATTGTAACAGCAAAGTAGTTGGTGGTTGAATACAGTAAATCACCATCACCATTTTAGAACAGGAAATTTTCAAATATGCAAAATCTATGTCAACTTGTTTAAGATTACATTGTTAATAACTGGCATCAAAACTGGATCTTGAACTCCAAATCCCCAAATCACAGCATAGATTTTTACAATTAAAAAAAAAAGTATAAGAAAGAAAAGCCAAACTCTCAACCTTTTTTATAAATACAATGAATAAAAAACACAATAACAGTTGATGTAGGAGAATTCTTTAGTATTAGCAATTTCAACATTCTCACAGGGTTTGAGACTTCAAAATCTCTGACTTTAGCTATGATATATGAACTGAGACAGGAAGAAAAAATAACTGAAGGGCTTTGGGAAGATTTATATAGTCAGCACCTGTGCTAAACTGTCCCATGGATTCTCAGGCTCAGTGAGTTTTATAATATGTGAAATTTTAAATCCCACTGCTAAAGTTTACAGACATTTTTGTCTTCTGTCTTTGACAGAAATTGGGAATAAGTCTTTTAAAACGTGTATGATAATCCTTGTCCTGCAAACCTTACACAGCTTTAGTAAAGTCCAAAAGAGCAAAGTGAAGTGCTCTGGAAACTTCCTACATCTACAGATAGAAAAGTCTGCCATCATGTTACAAGAAAACAGTAAGAGATCAGGCATCTTTCTTTAGGGAGCCAAGAATTTATCAATTATCTCTTTAATATAATTATATCTTGATTAAATGGTGCCTTCATTTTGTTTGCTCAGAAATAAAAGAAACTGGTTGCTTAGAGTGATCCTGGCAAGTCTGAAGACATCTTAGTGTAAAGAGATACTGATTGAATCAGAGCTTTGTTCTCTTAACCATTAACCACATGGCTGAGACTATCCTGCTTTTCAGATAATCATTTATCTCATTAGCAAACTCAGCTCTCCAGTTTGATTCTCAATCTTGAGAATGTTCTCAAGATTAAGATCTTAAATGAGAGTCTTGTGAAGGTGTATACTTAGCAACAAGATGCTACTCATGGAAAAGAGTGCACATGAATTAATCTTCTCAAAAACTGAAGCAGTTAATTATATTTCAATTAAAAAAAACTTCATAGGCCATATTTTCCAACACTATTTGAAGCCATTTCCCTTAGCTGTTGACTGGATTTTTTTTCTGGTATAGGTGAGGCCACTTTTATTTATTTGTTTGGTTTATTTATTCATAAGATTTTATTTATTTATTTATTTATTTGACAGAAAGAGAGAGAGTGCACACACACAAGTAGGGAGAGCAGCAGGCAGAGAGACAGGTAGAAGCAGGCTCCCTGCTGAGCAGAGAGCCTGATGTGGGGCTTGATCTCAGGACCTTGGGATTGTGACCTGAGCCAAAGGCAGATGCTTAACCAACTGAACCACCCAGGCTCCTCTGTTGACCTGAATTTTGAATTGTGGTTTTGCCACTAAAAATTTTTAGAAGTACAATAAATCAAATTTAAAATACTTGTTATATTGGAAAAAGAAAGGAGGGCTTTCATTTGAGAGATCACATTACTTCTTAACCCATAATAAATATGGTCAAAATATAAGCTGGTAACAGTTTTAAATCTATTCTAACTTTCAGTAAGATTTAAGCTTTCATACTGATGCTGTAAAAGGTCATGTGTTTAAAAAAATTGATAAATCAGTGGCTTAGTGGTTAAAAGAAATCTGTTGAAAGCATATTGTAGCTACCTTTTACTGTGAATTATTGTCATATGATGCCATATCACCATAGAGTAGTTATCCCCAGCCTCTGGTGGTATTGAAAGTGCACAGGTGACAATCCAGCATGTTCTTTAAGAACAATATATTAAGTACTCTCTTTAGATTGAGGCTGTAGAATTTTTCTCTTTATTCAGTTCATTCATTTTAAGAATACAATGACAACTATCTCCATCTTCTTAAAAAGATTTTTTAAATTTATTTCTTTGAGAGAGAGAGAGAGAATGATAGAGAGAGTAAGAGGAGAGAGGTCAGCAGGAGAAACAAACTCCCTGCTGAGCAGGGAGCCTGATGTGGGGCTTGATCCTGGGACCTCAGGATCATGACCTGAGCCAAAGACAGTTGCTTTACCAACTGAGCCACCCAGGGGCCCAACTATTTTCATCTTTGAAAACAGCCAATATTTGTCTGAAATTATTTCTTTCTGAATATTCTTTATTAATATATTAGAGGTTCTAACACAATACAAGTATAACCAACATATGTTTAACTCTCCTCACCTCATTTCCTTGGAGCTATAGGAACAATAAGCCTATGTTCTGTTTTCCAAGGTCCAAATGGTCAGAATTTTAGTATTTCCTATGGCATACTACCTTGCATACATTCTAGTTTATTATGTGTTTTCTTACCAGTACTGCTATAAATATAAATATAAAGTCTATGCCAAAGGTTTTAGTTGTTATAGAAGCCTTCCATTTTTGTGTCACTTTGTTAGACAGAAAAGAAATGGTAGCTGTTGTAACAACAACAAAAATCTACAATCCCAATGGCTTAGCACAGTAAAAATATATTCTTACTCATGTCACAATCCTATAAGATATATTCCAAGCTGACAACTTCCACTTCATCTTTCAGAGAACTGAGCTTCACCTATCATATCAGTTTTGCCCCTCTAGGTCATTGATGTCCTCTTAATACAGAGAGCCAATAAAGAAAGTAAAAGAATATAAGATTATTCATGCAATTTTATGGACCAAGACTGGAAGTGCTATACATCACTACTGTCCATATTCTATTGGCTAAAATTCCATATAAAAATTGGCATACAGAAGAAGAAGTGTAGGAGAAAAGAGGTACATTTTGCTCCTCAGAAGATTAAAAGTGGATATAATCACACAAAATATCAGCATATCATTTTTTTGGATGGATACAGATCATGGAATTCTCTTTATAAGTCTTTGATCTTTAACTGGTGCATCTACAGATTTTTCAATTTTACATATTTCCTCATATATATCCATAATAGTCAGGCACACTAGGTCCTATATCTCTTAAGAAGTTATGCAAATAGAAAAGGATTTTTTTCTGTGGCAAATTTCTCTAGTGATATCATTAATAAAGAGGAAATTACAGCAACAAGATAAACTTATAAATTTCATGTTTTCATGACTTATTAAAAAGTAAAATAACCTGTCAAACTCAAATAGAGGGTAATTTTTTGATGAAGTTCAATCAGGCTCCAAAGGTAACTCAAGTGGTGTTAAAACCACACAAAGATAATCCCGGAATACTAAAGTGTCCCTTTCTTTTCTTTTATAAAGATCTATTTATTTATTTTAGAGAGAGAGAGAGAAAGAGAGAGACCAAGCATGAATGGGAGGGGCAAGGGAAGAAAGAGGGAGAATCCCAAGAAGACTTGGCATTGAGCTTGGAGCCCAATGTGGGGCCCAATCTCACAACACTGAAATGATCTGAGCCGAAACCAAGAGTTGGACGCTTAAGTGACTGGGCCATTCAGGTGCCCTTAAATTGTCCCTTTCATAAGAAGTCATTCCACATGCAATTCAAGCCAGAAATATAATAATAATGATAATAATAATAATAATGATAATAATCTAGAGAAAACGAAACAAAGAAAACTGAGGTCAATCCTTCATTAGTTAGGAATTGATCAGTCTTGGCTTTTCAACTCCTCTGACCACACAGACCAGCCTTTCTCTAAGTGTTGACCATCACTCTCTTCCTGAAACTCATCCACTTTGACTTCAACAAACTGGTGAGACCTCTTAGTTCTAACCTGTGACTGTCCTCACTCTGTTTCAATTATTTCATTAAAAATATATTTATTGCCTAATATGTGATTTTGCTACACTAGTCACTACTAAATGGAATCATGTGTAAAATATGGTCTTGGTTCCCCAACAAGGAATTTACATTAATTGAAAAAATAGACATGCTCAGAAACAAATACTGACTATAATAACAAGTACTTTTCCCAGAGTTTACTATCTTCTAGGAGCTCTTACAATTTACAAGTGTTCTCTTACATAACCCTGTAAAGTGAGTACTATCAATATGTGTTATATTATAGCAACCTCATGAATGGTGGCTATTAAGCCTGGTGGTGGGTATTAAGGAGGGCAAGAATTGCGTGGGGAACTGCAGAGATACTTAAGCAAAAAAATAAATCCATAATACAATGTTGGATAATGATAAGAACTATGAAGAAAGATAAACAAGTAACTGAAGTCTAGAGTTGTAAGCTCATTTAGATGGCGGTGATAAGCAGAGAGCCAAATAACCAAAGAAGTGGCTGGCCATGTACAAAGTCAGACATAGTAAGGTAGCTTAGACAAAGAGTAGAAATGGAGAAGGTAGATAGATTTAAAATAACTTATTTTCATCATCACTTCTAATAGCACTTCTGTTTTATGACTACTACCACATAATGCTTGACATATACAAATCAGGATTGCAAGTTACTTGAAAGCAAAAATTGTATCTTTATCTCTTTGTATTCCCAGTGCCAAGAATGGTGCCTATCTGAGTAGGAGCTAGGTACATGGTCACTCTTTAACTTCCTAAACCTTCTGTCTGCACAGATCTGTGACATCTGCATGATACTTCCTGTATAGGTTGGATCTATTCAGAGCCTCTTTCATTCTCCTCTCAGTGTTCCAGGCAGGCTTACAACACACCTTTGTAATAGATGAGCTTACACAGCCATTCTATTAATCACATAACAATTGTCAGTTCCAAATTAACTGCATGTGGCAAAATTAGATCCTCAAATAATTATGTGTAATCGGTTGTTTGAACTAAATAAGATTTAAGTGGTCATTTGCTCCAGAAACTAGCCCAAAAAGCCAACAGTTGGCTAATTTTATGTGTAATGAACTGTGTCTATTATTTCACCACCTGCAGTTAATTGCCTATAGATAATTATACCTTAAGAATGGAAAACTGCCCTGGGAAAGTTGAGCCTAAGTGGGGTCCAATATACTTTATCTTATAGGCCTCTTATTTTAAGCAAGGAAAAAGAATCTGTTCAGAAACAATTACACAGGTATGAAGATTGTCTCAAGTGCCAGGGTTTTATTAAAGACATTGGTGTTGTAAGTTGATTTATATATCTGCATTTGTGTTGGCCTAAAATTTGGCTGAAAAGCAGCAGCCATAGGTCATCTCTCAGCATTTCTACCACCATCCCTCATTCACGTGATCTAAAGATGTGTCCAGATGATTATAGGACTATATATTTATAAAATATAACCAGCCTATTTACTGGGCTAACTTTCTTTGCTTCACTATTCAAATCAACCTACTGGGATTAGACATTCTCATGTCAAAATAAAATTGTTCTTTATCAGATGTCTGAGAAGTAAACAAAGTAAAGGCAGGACTCAAACCTTGGACTCTGTTTATTTGATAAAATATTCCTAGCATTAATTATAGGACAAACAGGCACACTTACAGAACTTTAAAATGTTGATCAAACTAACTGTTTAATATTCCAAAGAGAAGTCTACTTTAATTATATAATTCATCATTGAGGTCTGGGACGTTTGCATGACAACTCATGGCCAACGTGAAATTCAATGCCAAAAGGTAATTTAAAAATGAATGGATTTCAACAGTGTTCATGTTTCAAAGGAGATACTTCAATCCACTACTTGCATAATGGGGGGAAAAAAAGCCCTCAACCTTACAGTAGTTCAAATTATCATCTCAGAAGTTCTTTGTAAATGAACAGTGCAGTGTAAAGTTATTGATATTCATCTTTAAACCAATAAAAAGAGCTAATCAATGAATTCACATAGTGTGGTTGAGGTAGAAATGAATAGATGGTGAGAATTCTGATCGAGCTCCATCTGTACAGCTGCACATTAACTTTGTTATTTTGGGCAAAGTACTTAACTTCCCTGAGTTACATCTTTACAATGAGAACAATCTTGACAATTTACTAGAGCATTAGTGATAACTGAGATAATGCTATATATTTAAGCACTTTATGAAATGTGATATCCTATAGTAAGATACTCTATAATGGATAATAGAAATAACACTAAACATAGAATGAGAAGAGATGTTTTTGGGTCCTAACACTCCACTTATTGGACATATTCTCTTGATAAATGTGTAGGCAAATGAATGCATAAATTAATGAATAAATAAATTGCATCAACCATTATTCATTGAGCCACATGGTACTTGGCATTCTAATAGGCACTGCTGATATAAAAGTGTATCAGGAATATTCTCTTTCCCACAGGAAGCTGACACTTGAAGAAGGAAGGGTAACAAGAAAACAGATGGTTTGTTATGCCCCAATATATACCTATTATGGAACCTCTTTATGGACATCAAACATTAAATCCCATTTCACTTAGCATTTTGATGTTAAGCAGTGTATACTAATTAACTATAGTGTATACTAATTAACTATAAAGTGTATACTAATTAACTATACATGAAGCAATTTAAAAATTATGTAATTCCCACCCACCAGGTAAGTAAGGGCAAAGGTAAAGCATTCTTAAAGAAAAGTATCTATAAGTTATTATCAGGTTTCCCTGGGTTAAATTAAAAAATACATACAGGATCTTGTAAAGTTGTAAAAATTAATAATACTGCAGAACAAAAGGAAAAACAATTTAGCCAAAACATATTATGCCACAGATTCATTAGCCTGTCCAGCATGGCTCTTTCAATTAAATGTGAAGTCATTTTCAATATAATACTCAAATAAAATATTTTTATAATTATTTCTTTGTTTTTAGAATCACTAATATTAATTTTAGTCCATTTAGGTTATTAATCAACACAATATATTACTTTACCCACCCAATGATAATTTCCTATTTTAACATTTACACTTCTCCAGAATGAGAAAGAAATGATTTTGTAGAAAGTCACTTATGGTCTTTAAAAAATTATAATTAATTTCAAAAAAAGAGAAGCCTGCTTTCCTTTAAATCCCAAATGGTTTTTTCCAGGTAATTAAAATCCAATAACAGAATTTGAATACACTCAAAATGTGAAAAAAAAGTATGGTTCTTAAACCTATGAATGGCAAACCAGGTTATATAATTTCCTCTGATTCTCATAGCATTATTCTAAACATGGGGAGAACAGAAATTCATCTATTACTTTAAAGACTAATGCCTATATAATGAGGGATTTGATTTTTTTAAAAAAGCAGTGAGGATTACTCTGAAGGAAGATCAAACACTTCCATTAAGAATTCGGTATTAACTGGGATCTGACAAACTTTATCTGAGAGCAAATGAATGGCGCTGATGAGGTCCAAAACACTCAAGAAAGAAGGTTCTCCAGTTGCAGTGAGGAAATCTTGTAACCTCAGAAGTTAGTTTTCTTAAATTTGACATTTCAAATGAGAGTCAAAGTTGAAGCCACTGTAATGCAAACTTTATTAAGAAATACAATGGCCAGTCAACTATAAGATGTCTTCCAACTCCTATATACCTGAAAGAAAGAAAAAGACTACACCTTTGAATTTCATATGCCTCACCTTTTTCATCTTTAATCATTTCTGCTCACCAGTCTGGAGCAAAGATTCTCCCATCTGTTGTGAAGAAAGAATTTCCTCTACCCTTCAGGGTCCTTCTAGCTAGACAAAGAATCAAATTTTACAGGCAGATTAATAAGAGAAAATAAAATTTAATAATGTACATACAAGGAATTCACACAGATATGGAAATTCCAAAGACAATGGGGCAACAAGATGCTTATATGAGCTCAAGAGTCTGAAGGTACAAAGGAGAGAAAGACCATTAGCAGAAGGGTGAAGGGGAGATGTTTAGAAAGCAAAAGTTGCCCTGTTATGTAGATAAGTTTCTTAAAGAGAAATCTTTGTTAATAGTTTTTTTTTTTTTCCTGGTATAAGTAGACAGTTGAGGGGGAGGTGAAGAGCTTTTTCTGAATCTGCTAGGTTTGGACTACTTTGAACTCAAAATAATATTCATGCCAAAGTGGCCCATCTTGGTGTGGCCTGCCCTTGGCCCCTATAGGACATAATTTTTCCCCCCAACAAAAATGCATTTCCAGTCCTCAATACCTTTTTTTAGCCAAAAATACATACCTTACATCTTACTCTTGTATACAGAGTTGTTTCCCTTATTAG
Organism: Mustela nigripes; assembly: GCF_022355385.1. Lineage (NCBI taxonomy): Eukaryota > Metazoa > Chordata > Mammalia > Carnivora > Mustelidae > Mustela > Mustela nigripes. The sequence goes on along the minus strand of NC_081575.1, from coordinate 6,769,095 downwards.
TTCTAATAATCTTATTTATTAGAATTTTTAACTCTTAGAAAATTAATTTCTAGTAAAAACTACAATGGTGTGAAAACTGCATATATAAAAAATAAATTCAATAATTATAAAAAAATCTAAGTAGTAAGCTATTGTGAACTCTTTGCTATAACAGTGTTCTTTAGATTAGCAAACTTATTAATACTCTTCATAATTTCTAAAACCATGTACTTCTTCATAATACAATCTTTCAACAAAGCACAAAATATGTTAACTAAAAGACCTATATTTATTTTAAGTTTCTCTGTAATAAGACAAAAGTAGATAAACCAGGGAACCTAGGTGGCTCAATTGGTTAAGCATTTGACTCTTGATTTTAGCTCAGGTCATGATCTCAGGATTCTCTCTCTCCCTCTGCACCCCTTCCCTCTCAAAAAAAAAAAAAAAGCAAAAAACTAGATAAAACTATGCTTAGCACTTAATGTTTTATTATTTTATCTTCTTTGGAAATGATCTAGATAGTCAACAAATTTAACTTAACTCATTTTTTAACTTAGCAAAACTTTTAAGTTTCAAATTACCAAGGATTCTGAAGTTATTTAAAAGATTTACTTACAGGAGTGCCTGGGTGGTTCAGTCATTAAGTGGCTGTTCTTGGCTCAGGTCATGATCCAAGAGTCCTGGGATCAAGCCCTGTGTAGGGCTCGCTGCTCAGCAGGAAGCCTGTTTCTCCCTCTCCTGTTCCCCCTGCTTGTGCTCTCTCTCTTTCTCTCTCTCTGTCAAATAAAGAAATAAAATCTTTAAAACATTTTAGAATTATTTACATCTATTTAATTGATGTGTTCCTAACAATTATCTTTGGATTACCCATAAAACATTATGAAGCATTATACACAGTCAACCATTACTCTAAGTGGGGTTTTCAACAAATTTTGCAACAGAGATAAAATGAATTCATTTGACTTTTAGAAAATGCAGGTAGAATAAAAGTCTTATTTTAATGCTGAGAACTCTAAAGACATGTCTATTTTAATTAAACCAACAACATTAAATTAGTTTTAATGCCAAACATTTTCCCAGATGACATGAACTTGAATAACATTTGGGTTAGTTTCTATCTTTGAGTTTTGGAATGCCCAATCCTTATAGGTGTTTCCTTTCAAACCAACTAAATAGAGCTCTTCTACAAATTAGCATTACAACCTGAGGGTAGAGAAAATATGTCACATTTGTAACACATATGGACACACCACAGGTAAGATACAAACAAAAATCTTAGAGCTTTTGCTTTTACTAATATTTGTGCAGAGGTTAGTAAGGGCCTAATTTCCAAAAGCATCACTCTCTTTCTCTTTTTCTTATGAATAACTTCCTCCTAACATTTGTATTTCAAAGAATGGTTCTCAGGTCCTAGAGAAGGTCCTAGAGAAGATGGGGGGGCATATATAGAAAATTTACATCACAGAGTCATACAGAAACTATTCAAGTCTCTTCCTAGGTGATTTGGACCATAACTGCCTGTTAGGGGTGCTAGAATCTGGGCACAAGAGCCCTTTTAGCAGTTTGTATTTTAAAAGTCCTTCTCCCCCTGATTTTTTTGCTTCAGTCTCAGGTAATGGTGGACTGTGTTTATATTTCAAAGACATGATAACATTTATAATTTCAAGGGGTAGAGAAAGAATACAAAGTTTTTCCCCAGGGTTTTAGGGTAACTGTTATTTTAAATTTACCTTTATTAAAGTACAGGACAAAATAAATAAAATATGGGATAATTTTGTTCCAATAGTTTGATCTTTCATAATATCCACAAACATGTTAAGAGGAGTAGGTAAGGTTTGGGGATTGGTAAAGATCAGTGGGCTTTTACTTGTTTCTAAAGTTGCATTTCTGGCTTTGTAGAGATTTGTAAAATAAAGATAGTTGTTTCTAATTCCCCCAAAGACCTGGACTACAGCCTGAATATCAAGGGACTGACCTATTTTTTTAACTAAATTTGCTTCTTTATATCAGGGAATTTTTTAAAAGATTTATTTACTTATTTGTGAGAGAGAGAGCTAGCATGGGTGACTGTGTGAGTGGAGGGAGGGGTAGAAGGAGAGAATCTTAAAGCTGACTCCCTGCTGAGTGGGACTAGACCTCCAACCTTTGAGATCCTGACCTGAGAGAAAACCAAGAGTCAGATAATCAACTGAGCCACCCAGGTGCCCTCTATTGGGGAGTTTTTTTTTTTTTTAATATTTTATTTATTTGACAGACAGAGATCCCAAGTAGGCAGAGAGGCAGGCGGAGAGAGAGAGGAGGAAGCAGGCTCCCTGCCCAGCAGAGAGCCCGATGTGGGGCTCGATCCCAGGACCCAGGGACCTTGACCTGAGCTGAAGGCAGAGGCTTTAACCCACTGAGCCACCCAGGCAGCCATATCAGGGAGATTTTTTTACTAAAATGGGAATCAAATGATTATATTTTCATAATGTCTGTTTAAAGCATTTTAACAAAAGCCTTCTTTCTGGGCATCCAATTCAAACTTGGCTTCTCTTGGCCCCTGAATTTTGACATTTTGCAGGTCATTTGTAGGAACACCTAGGAGAAATTTTGGTCCTGTTGCCTCTATGAAGGGGAGCTATGAATAGTCATTTACCTTTTTAGTTATTCTCTAAATTTGGTAGGATCTTCTCAAAGTAGAGATTTTTTTTTAAGTATTCATAATTTAAAAGATTCTGTTGCTGTCCAGGGACAAAATGTGTTTTTCAGTGGTGGGGTCTAAGATACACCTATAAGGAACACTGTAGAGGAATACTGACATTGGCAGAGCCTAATCATCAATCCCTGGGAGATAGTAGCAAAGTGAGCTTACTACATCTTGGGTCCCTTTGTTACATTCATTTTCTGGCTTTCAGCATTTCCATGAGCAACTTATATACTTTGAACCTAGATATTAAGCTAGAGTGCTCTTTATAAATCTTGTAGGGAAAAAGAAGTTAAAACATGTAGACGAGGCCAGATTTTAAGTCTTATGTCTAATTTCTAGGATTTCATCTTGTCTAGAGAGTCCCTAAGGCTAGACATTATACTAATAAGACAACTGAGAGCTCTCTATAAAGAATATTTTTTTTTCTTTTAAATATGGGCAACTTAAAAGGATCCATTATCTAGCCATTGCTGAGTAAGATCTCTTAAAGACTCAAACCAATAAACCTTTTAATTGCTTAATCAAAGATAAAGTAGGTATACAAAGAGGACACAGATGATGCAGCTCCCATGATCCAAAAGTTTACTCCCAAAATTAGTCTAAGAAAATAAAGGCGTTGATTATGGGTTCAAGATGGCCATGGAGGACAACTGAATTCCCTTCCTCTATAGAACACACCAAATTACACCTATTACTAGAACAAATCCTCTTGAAAAATGGAGGGCTGACTGAACAGCTAATGAACAACCAAAGATGGAGAAAATGGCAAAAGAAAAGCAAGAGAGATGGGGACATGGTAACAAAGGGAACTCCATCCCCAATGCTGTGAATGGTAGTGGGAATAATACTGAAGATGGGGAACAGATCCCTCTGTCCTTGGGCACACACACACAAAAAAAAATTAAAAGAGCATGTATAAAGTAGCATAGAAAAGACCATTCTGAACACCTACAAACTCAACAGGGGAGAGAAGAGAAGAAGAGCAGCAATTCTAGGAACAGAAAATTGACCACTTTCTGGAAGTTAGGATGTGCAAAGAAGTGAATCTGAGGCAACATTCGGGAAGATAGATGGCGGGGGGAGGGGCCAGCTCCTGGCAAGGGAAAGAGCACCAGAGCACAAAATCAGAACTATTAGAAGTCTGCTCCACTGAGGGACATCGCTCCAGGGGCTAAATAGGGGGTGGAGACCTCGCAGGGGCAGTGTGCTCTCAGGACCTGTGGGGTCACAGAAAGACCAGGGGTGTCTGAGTGCAGCAGAGCTCCCAGAGCGGGGAAGCCAACTACAGAGATGGAGCTGAGCAGTGGGCTCTCAGCTCAGGGTTACCTTAAATTGTGTTCTAAGGCACAGTCATACCACTGCTCTTTGAGCAGGGACCCCACAAATGGCAGATATGGGGAGACTCCCCTTTATTCTTTGGGAGGGGTGGTGTAGCAGGAATCTTCTGGGTTTGGAGACTCCAAAAGAGGCCATGCACCAGAGATAGAAATGCTCAGTCACAGTATGGGTGAGCATGGAGCACGCCTAAAGACCAGGGAGATAGGAGGGACTGACTGCTTTTCTCTGAGGGTGCACTGAGGAGTGGGGCCCCAAACTCTTGGCTCTTCCAGCCAGAGATTGGGAGGCTACCATTTTCACTCCCATCCTTCAGTGCTCTACAGAAAGTGCTCAGGGAACAAAAGGTCCCAAGAGAACAGAGCAAATTACTTAGCCTGGTCCCTGATGAGGGTAGTGCACTTCTGCCTTCAGCAAAGACATTTGAGAGTCAAATCAAATTAACAGGCACCTCCCCCAGAAAATCAACAAGAAAATCCAGCCAAGACCAAGTTCATGAATCAATGAGAACTGTGGAACTCCAGAGCTAGGGAAAGCAACAAATAGAATTCATGGCATTTTTTCCCATGACCCTTTAATCTTTCACAGTTAATTTATTTTATTTTATTTTTTCTTATTCTTTTTAAAAAATTTTCCTCTTTCCTGCTTTAATGTTTTTTTAACTATTTTATCTTATCAAAACCTTTTTAAAATTCTTTTAAAATTTTCATTGTTATAGTCATATTTTATCCCTTCATTATATTTAACCTTATTGTTTGTATACATATGGGGTTTTTTCCCTTTAAAATTTTGGGATATAATTTCTTCTAATAGATCAAAATATATCCTAAATCTAGTGCATGGCTTTATTCTAGTTTTCAGCCTGATCACATTCTTTCCTTTTTTTTTTCTTTTTTCAACCAATGGGAGCAGCCAATTGTATAAACCAATTAATAACAAAATCAAAGGAACACATAGTCAACAATATAATAATAGTAGGGGACTTTAACACACCCCCCTCACTGAAATGGACAGATCATCTAAGCAAAAGATCAACAAGGAAATAAACCCTTTAAATGACACACTGGACCAGGTGGACATCACAGGTATATTCAAATCATTCCATCCCAAAGCAACAGAATACACAGTCTTCCTTAGTGCACATGGAACATTCTCCAGAATAGATTACATCCTGGGTCACAAATCAGGTCTCAACAAGTACCAAAAGACTGGGATCATTCCCTGAATATTTTCAGACCACAATGCTCTGAAACTAGAACTCAACCACAAGACAAAAATTGGAATGGATTAAAATACACGAAGGCTAAAAAGCATCCTACTAAAGACTGAATGGGTCAACCAGGAAAGTAAAGAAGAATTTTAAAAATTCATGGAAATAAATGAAAATGAAAACAGAACTGCTCAAAATCTTTGGGACCAGCAAAGGCAGTCCTGAGAGGAAACTATATAGCAATGCAAGCATTTCTCAAGAAGCAGGAAAGGTCTCAAGCACACAACCTAACACTGCACCTAAAGGAGCTGGAGAGAGTACACCAAGGAAGGCCTAAATTCCTCAGGACAAGAGAAATACTAAAGATCAGAGCAGAAATCAATGAAATAGAAACCAAAAGAACAGTAGAACAAATCAATGATACTAGGAACTGGTTCTTTGAAAGAATTAATAAGATTGATAAACACCCGGCCAGGCTTACAAAAAGAAAAGAGAAAGGACCCAAATTAATAAAATCATGAATGAAAGAGGAGAGATCACAACCAACACCAAAGAAATACAAACAATTATAAGAAATTATGGGCAACTATACACCAGCAAATTTCATAATCTGGAAGAAATTGATGCATTCCGAGAGACATATAAACTACCAAAACTGAACCAGGAAGAAAGAGGAAACCTGAACAGACCTATAACCAGTAAGGAGATTGAAGCACTCATCAAAAATCTCCCAATATACAAGAGCCCAGGGCCAGAAGGCTTCACAGGGGAGTTCTACCAAACACTTAAAGAATTAATTCCTATTCTCCTGAAAGTGTTCCCCTCACCCAAAAAATAAATAAATAAATGGAAGGATAACTTCCAAACTCATTTTATGAGGCCAGCACTACCTTGATCCCCAAACCAGACAAATATCCCATTAAAAAAGAGAATTACAGACCAATATCCTTGATGAACATGGATCTGAAAATTTTCACCAAAATACTAGCCAATAGGATCCAACAGTACATTAAAAGAATTATTCACCATGACAAAGTGGCATTTATTCCTGGGCTGGTTCAACATCTGCAAATCAATCAATGATTGATTATTTATTTATTTATTTATTTAAGAGAGAGAGAAAGAGCATGAGTGGGAGGAGGGGCAGAGGGGGAGAGAGAGGAACAAACAGATTCCACACTAAGTGCAGAGCCTGACTCTGGCTCAATCTCAGAAGCCTGAGATCATGAGATCATGACCTTGATGAGGGAACAGAAGGCAAGCTAATGACACAGCAGAAGCTGTCACCCTACTCCCTCTCCTCCATGTGGTATGTGTGACATTCCTCAGGCACTCCTGGCTGCCTCAAAGGAAAAACCAATTGTTAACTGATAGAGATCAGGTCTTGCAGGACAGGAGTCTTCCTCAGTTTGCAAAGGTCCTAGTGATTTACAAGGAAGAAGCTTTCTTATCCATAACCTAACTTCCAGAGACCCTAGCTCAGTTTCCTAAAGCCCTAACATCATCCTCCCCTCCATTAAATTGAGGGAGGCTGAAGCAGGAGGAAATGTAAATAAAACTGAATTTCTTTTAAACTTGCAGCCCACTGATAAGGACCTGTGATAGGAAAAATGTAACATTCCTCTAGGAAGCTCCCAACTATCTTACTATTAATGCCTTACTAGAGGGGTAAACAGCCTTAATTGACAATAATAAGGCTTCTGGTATCCTGTGAGTCTTCTCTAATATAGGAAAGTTCTTTCTTTCTTTTTTTTAAATATTTTTAATTTATTTATTTGACAGACAGCGATCGTAAGTAGGCAGAGAGACAGGCAGAGAGAGAAGGGGAAGCAGGATCCCCACTGAGCAGAGCGCCCAATGCGGGACTTGATTCTAGGACCCCAGGATCATGACCCAAGCCGAAGGCAGAGGCTTTAACCCACTGAGCCACCCAGGTGCCCTATGAAAGTTCTTTCTTGAAACCTCCCTTTTTCCTTACCTTCCCCAACCCCTTAGTATATAAGCAGCCACTCCTCACAACCCTGGTGCAACTACTCTTTCTCCCCACAGGTCATGTCCATATGCTTTAATAAACCACTATTTTGCACCAAAGATGCCTCAAGAATTCTTTTTTGGTCATTGGCTCTAGACTCCATGCCATTGCACTTCATCTATATTCCAAAACTTCATCAACCTGAGCTGAAACCAAGAGTTGGATATTCAACCCACTGAGACAACCTGGCACCCCTCTAACCATTTTTAAGTACTTAACCCACGTCCATCAATTTTGTAGCTTTGACTTCCAAGATGTCCCTTAGCAATAGCCTTTAATCCACAGCAAGGTTTGTCAACGCGTGCCAGTCTGATGAGAAGCATGAACTGTCAGGCCAGCTCAAATGGGAGGTTTATAGGTCCTATGCCTGAAATCCGCCCTATGGTAATTCCCTTTTATGACAAATAACAAATGAGACTTAAAACAACAACAACAACAAAGTACATCTCTGTGAGGAATTGTATCAATAACCAAAGAGTACTGTATCAAATTTAACCAAAGAGCCACTGAGCCCAAGGAATTGGTTCCACAGGTTTTTTCTCCTGGTACTCTAAATTTAGAGAGAAAAATGGACTCTAAGTACTTTTGCTCCATCAGATTCTGCAGATAGAGATTCAGGGAGGATGACATGCTAAGAAATCTTACTTTCTGCTAGCTGAATATCAGATTTCCCCAAGGATCTCTCAGTTGCACCAGTGTCCTATGCACGTGCTGTCCAGTGAGTTAAAGTGTCCGGTCCACTACACCAACCATCAAGGAGCAAGAATTTCTTTTGCTCTTTGAGGTCCTTCCAGTTGGACTAAGAATCAAATTGACATGAAACAAAATAGCAGGAGAAAATCAAGTTTAATTTTGTACATACAGTGAATCTGCAGAGGCATGAAATTCTGAAGACCCTTGGGCAACATGAGGTTTATAGGACATTCTGAGCTAAGGAGAGGTAATGGTCTGAGGATACAAAGGGAAGAAAGATCATTAGCAGGAAGGTGAAAGGAGATGTTTTGAAAACAAAGGTTGTCCTATGCTACAGGTAAGTTTCTTAGGTAAAGAAGAATCCATTTTAATAGGTCTCTTCCTGATGAGGCAGGAAATTGAGAGGGAGATAAGGGGCTTTTTCTGAACCGTCTGGGTTTGGATTGTTTTTAACTCAAAATAATGTTCATGGCAATGTCGGCCATATTGGGGTGGCTTGCCCATGGCCCATCCTAGTCTCAACTCATAAATCTTGCCATGTATTGAAAGCCTCAAAAATGTCAGGATATGTATCTATTTCAAAACTATGCTTGCACACAGTCTGCAAATATGGTCTGATGCTGTTTTTAAGAAGTGCTGTCAGTATGACAAAAGCATAGACCATGTTAGACCATGTACATTCCTCTTCCATCAAACCAGATGACTTTTCCCTTGGTTTGACCCCAAGGTCCCAGGGTACTATTTGTATTCTTCACTATTTGTGCACTAATTTGTGTTTCTATTTTTAAATTTTCAGTGTGGTATGAAAATAAAACAGTGTTCTCTATCTAAAGGTTTACATATTAGTGTATTATTATTCATAAAGTGAGCAACATCTGGGGTGCCAGGGTGGCTCAGTGGGTTGAGCCTCTGCCTTCGGCTCAGATCATGATCTCAGGGTCCTGGGATCGAGCCACGCATTGAGCCCCGCATCAGGCTCTCTGCTCAGGGGGAGCCTGCTTCCTCCTCTCTCTCTCTGCCTGCCTCTCTACCTACTTGTGATCTCTGTCAAATAAATAAATAAAATCTTTTTTTTTAATTTTTTATTTTTTATAAACATATATTTTTATCCCCAGGGGTACAGGTCTGTGAATCACCAGGTTTACACACTTCACAGCACTCACCAATAAATAAAATCTTTTAAGAAAAAGTGAGCAACATGCCTCCACAAATATACTTGACTCTTGTTCACCCTTTTATTTCTTTGTTTTCATTTTTTCCTATGTCAAACATTTATACGGCACCTGTCATGGGACAGGCATTATCATGTGTTTATAAGTATTAACTTATTTAATCCAATGATTCTGAGGTAGTGTTTTATCCTACAACAAGAAAACTAAGGTACAAAGAGGTTAAGCACCATACCCAAGATCACAAGGCTAATAAGCAGGGTTCAAACTCAATCAGTCTGGCTCCAGAGACTCTTATTATAATCAACATGCATTTTATCTGAGAGTCAAATATTGTGCTAAAAACATGAAAGAAGGATGTGAGGGTTGTTTATTGTGCTGATCTCATGTGGAAGTTACTATGAAGTAATATTAGATTAACTAAAATTAATTAATATTGACTTTTTGAGATGAGTGATAATTTACTCATCTCTGGAATTATAAATGAGGAGTTTAAGAAAATGTAGGGTGTGGGGGAGTACAAACTGATTCAAATCTTGTAGCAATCTTTATCAGATTAAATTATTAGCTAATCAGAATTAATACTCTTAGTTAAAAAGAGTTTATTTCTTCAATTCTCTAAGTCTGTAGTATTAAGTTATTGATGTTGACAAAAATCCTATCCAGAAGATATTGCACATCCCATAAGAAAAGCAATTAGAATTTTATAAATCTAGGTAAATAGAAACATCTTTATTTTTGTATACTACTCTATAAGACAAACTTGATCTCAATTTTTGAAAAGTCCCAAGATATTGTTCTCCACCCATCTCTTAATATTTTTTATTATGAGGAACTGTCCCTGTAAATCTGGCTTATTTTTCCTAAGTTTAGATAATTTTATCATTTGTTAATTCAGTACATAGTGCATTTCCAAAATGTAACTAAAGACAAGCAGCTCTGATTTTGAAGAGTATTAATACATGAAAATGATGGGCTTTC
>NC_081575.1:6747504-6759000 GCF_022355385.1 Mustela nigripes | reverse complement strand
TCTTCTTCTTCTTCTTCTTCTTCTTCTTCTTCTTCTTCTTCTTCTTCTTCTTTTTTGTTCCTGTATTTACAAAAAATGGAAATCCTGAAATCTTGCTTTGGAACTAAGATTATAAGAATTTTAAAATACAAAATTTGTTCCTGGATAACAGCTAGAGAGAAACTATATTGAGGAGTGTCACCTAAAGTATGCTCTGTAAGATGCTAATATATTTTCTGTAAAAACAAATCTTTTTCATGCTCCTGAATTTTGGTAAAAATACACTTTCTATGTCTTTTTTTTAGATATCTATTCTGCCTATTGGCCTAGTAGAAGTCCTGAGAAATGCTACAATGAAGACAAATCTAATTGTGTTCATCCATTATTCTCAAAGAAACAATCACTGAAATTTCTTAAGCATATAATGTATATTGGGCACTCTACTAGGTGCTAGAAATACAGTGGTATAAAAAAGAAACACCTTTTCTGGAGATGAAAACTGGGTATACAGGGGAATGAATGTATAGTTTCACAGAGAAAACATGTGGACTCTACCACTCAGTAGTGTCCCACACAAGCACTGCTCCCTGAGGAGATTTGATGAGTCTCTGAATTAGAAAGCTACACAGCAGTCTTGGTAAAATATAGCCCAGACTTTAACAAGAGAACTGGTAGCAAGAAGGGGCAAATATAAATGGCACTGTTTAAGTAGACTCCATAGAAATACCAAATACTGACTACAAGAAGGAACAAAAGACTTCATTCAGTTTAGAATCTGTCAAACTCTGTTCTTGGAGGTATCAGTTCCTCAGGAAAAATTTCTGTGGTTAAATAATTTTTGGAAGTTTCAAAGCTTGTTCTTTTAGAGACAAAAAATGTATACTAGTGTTTGCATGGAAGTTCTCCTATAAAAAGGCATGCTTATATTTATTTAAACTTTAATCCATGAATATATGTGTCCACATAACCCTTTCCACTATTTCGGTAAATACAACTGAATGGGGGATAATCCTCAATTGATTTTGCTGTTACAATAGCTTAGAATTATAACAGTTTAGAACTAGAAAAGACATAATTATCCCCAAGGATATGATACCTCTTGACTCCCAGGCAGCATTTTTTTTTTTAAAACCAACATAATACTACTTTTCTGCCATAAAGATGGGGCTTGGTGAAATTCCTCAAATATCTTAATTCTATAATAGAATGAGGAAAATAAGAAATAAAAAACATTAATCTGATGTGTAGGGGCCAAGTGCAGGCCACCTCAAGATGGGCCACTTTAACATGAACATTATTTTGAGTTAAAAGCAATCCAAACCCAGCAGATTCAGAAAAAGCTCTCCACCTCCCCCTAGAGTGCCTGCTTATACCTGAAAGAGAGCTATTAACAAAGATTCCTTTTCACCTAAGAAACTTATCTATATAAAAGGGCAACCTTTGCTTTCCAAAGCAAAGGTCTTTCACCCTTTTGTTAATTGTTTTTCTCCTCTTTGTATCCTCAGACTCCTACCCCTCTCCTTAGCTCATATAAGCATCATGTTGCCCATTGTCTTTGGAATTTCCATGTCTGTGTGGAGTCCCCATATGTACATTATTAAATTTGGTTTTCTCCTCTTCATCTGTTTCATGTCAATTTGATTCTTAGTCTGCTTAGAAGGACCTTGAGGGGTACAAGAAATTCCTCTTCCCCAACAGCTCCCAGAAGCGAAACCCAAGTGTCAGTATAACTTGGAGCACTGAGTAATGTATAGAATTATTGATTCATTTTATGGTACACTTGAAATTAGTAAAATATATTAATTATACATGAGTAAGATATGTATATTTTTGCTGATCTGCTGTTTCTTTAGTCTTTTTTTCCCACCTCTCTGATGACTTAATGTTGTTTCTTTTATAGCTGATTAGTTATTCCCTATTGGTGGCAGCAGTGTCTGGGAATTTGGTTTTATGATCTGACCATTTGGCGAGCTCCATAAATGGATTAATGGACTATAAAGTTCTTGTCTCTGGTGGGTGAAAGACAACAAAGAATCTGGCTTGTTAGCTTTTGTTTGTTTGTCTATTGTATATTTTGAAATCAAATAAATTGAGAATTTTGTACCCACTAGGAAGGAAATGGGCTTTTTGGTATCTGGACTGGTGAGTTTATTGTGTTTCTAAGTCTCTTGTGTTTCTTGATGTTGAACTAAAATTGAAGAATTTTAACAGCAAGTTCTGTCTCTGCATGATAACATGCCTGTAATGAAAAACTATTAATTCTCATTGTGTTGAGAAAGCAATGTTTTCTTATCTCCAGAGAGAACTAACAAATTAGATTATAAAGTCTCTTAAATCAAAAAAGATCTGTTCTCATTGGTTTATATAGATAAGTACCCATAAAATCAAATATACCTAAAATTCCCTGAAAATAGAGAAATCAAAGTTCCAATGTACTAAATATGCTATACTTAAAAATAATTATTCTTAGAGAAAGTAATGCTGAAAACTTTTACAAACCCAATTTTATATAATGAAAGTAAATCTTTGCCAAACAAGAGTAGTTTCATAATTTTAGTTAAAACGCCCATATACTCTCTGATTTAACAGCATTAAGTATATATAAAACAAGCATGTTTTATTCCACTCCATTGGGATTTGTTTTTTTGATCAAGTAAGGTAACATTGCTTGTCAACAATTAAGACTATGAAAATTGTAGCTTGTACTCAACAATATTGAGTCATTATTCTGACAAACTTTATTTCAACAGTAATAGTGTTTTGTAGTACATCAGCTTGATAATTGCTGAAGTAGCTTGGTAACTTAAAACCTTGAACTATTACTAGATTGAGCAAAAATATGAACACTGTTGAATACCTACATAATTATGAAGTAAAATATTGAAACATTGATTACTAAGCATAATTTTAAGCTTATATGTTTTTGCCTCTTATTTTTATACGCTATTGAGAGTTTAAAATATGGATCATGTTAATGTGCTGATTTCTGTAACTTAAGAATCTGTGATTAGGAGAAGGAAAGGAAAAGTGAATTGGGGTAAATCAGAAGGGGAGATGAAGCATGAGAGACTGTGGACCCTGAGAAACAAACTGAGGGTTTTGGAGGGGTGAGAGGTGGAGGGATGGGTGCCTTGTGGTGGGTATTGTGGAGGGCATGTATTGCATGGAACACTGGCTGTGGTGTATAAACAATGAATCTTGGAACACTGAAAAAATTAAATTAAATTTAAAAAAAGATATGTGTGGCTATAAAAAATACACTTTGTGTGTTCCTGAGCCTTGGTAATTGTCTAAAATTATCCTATAATACAGTTTTCAATTACTACTCCCCAATTTACTCTGTGTAATAGTATTTAGTGCATTAGTGAAAAAGTACAATTAATATGAATAGTTGACACTTTATTTTGAAGCAAAGGTGACAGAAAAATAGAATTGTGTTTATTCTTGTGTTTGTAGGCAACGATTTGGACTTGCTCAAAGAGAAGTTCTGGCCTTTACACTTGGCATCTAGAAGATAAGCTCCAGGCCTTTGAAACATTTTAGGAACATCTCTTTTTGTTTACCTGGAGACCTTCAGTCATACTGGGTAGTCTAACAATGTAATTTTGACTGGACGCTAGCCACATCCATATAGTCTTAAGGTAGAGGCTAGCCATACTAGAAAGACCAACAGTGTAATTTAGATTAAGGTCTCTGGTTCACATGTCATCAGTCCACTGGAAATTGAGATTAACCATATGGGCAATCAGCCAGTCATTCATTTCTCCATAATTATTCCTCAGTAAAATCTCTGGGCACTGAAGCTCATGTGAGTTCCCTGGTTGGTAGTATTCCACGCATCTTATAATTCAAATTCAGTTCCAAGAGAGTAATGTGTCCTGATTTCATGGGTAGAGAAAAATGGAAGCTCTGCCCTTCCACTTCCCCTGTATTCTGATATATATACTTTTCCCCCTCACCTAATTTTAATCTGTATCCTTTCCCTGAAAGAAACCATTACCATAATAGTTTTTGGTGAGTTCTGTGAGTCCTTCTAGTAAATTTTTAAACCTCTAGGTGATTTTGGGAAATTCCTGAATTTGCAGGTGCTGTCAAAAGTGAGAGGTCTTGGGGGCTGTTTTTTCTCATTTAATAGTTGATCCTAAACTTCACGGTATTTTTTTAAAAAGTAAAAAAAAAAAGTCCTTTTTTTTTTTTTTAATCTGTGGATATATTATATTCCTGGGACCTATTGTGCACTCCAAAGAGCTTCTATTCATCTAGATTATAAAAGTAAATACTTAAACTGCATTAGAAGCTTAAAATTGAGAATTTTTTAAAAAGCATATTTATTGATTTCACGTGAAAATAGTAACAATTAATGTTTAGCATAAATAACCTCTTAAAATTATTGTGAAATTAGTTTTGACATCATGAACCCCAGAGATACATCCTAAAGTAAGGTATCACTTTGTTCCAGAATATGAAAGAGCATAATGAATGTGAAATTTTGGAAAGAATTTTTAACATGGTTTATAAGAACTGTAACTGAAAAGAAGCTATTAAAATCTTAGTAAAGTTCACTCAATTTTGATGGGTTTACTTCTTTTGCTTATTAATTAGTGCCTCAGCCTACTTTTTATATATTTATTTTTAAGTGTTATTCTCACTTTGGTTAAACAGGCATCCGGGTAATTTCTTAGGCACCGATGGTCCTATCCTTGTTTAGTGTCAAAACCTCCTCTTAACAACTTCAATTTTTTTTTTCTTCCCATAACTTAAAGCCTAACTAGAAAAACAAATAAAGTAAACTTTCAGGATACCTTTACACTGTAGGGGCCAAGGACAGGATACCACAAGATGGGCCACTTTGGCAGAAAATATTGCTTTGAGTTAAAAGCAATACATTCAGGAAAAGCTCATTACATCCTCCTCAACTGCCTGCTTGCACCAATAAGAGAACTATTAAGAGAGATTCCTCTTTATCTAAGAAATTTATCTACGTAATAGGGCAACCTTTGTTTTCAAACACCTCCTCTCACCTTCTAGCTAGTGGTCTTTCTCCCCTTTATATCCTCAGACCCCTACCCTTCTTAGCGCATATAAGTATCATTTTGCCTCTCCTTGAAATTACCGTGTCTGTAGATTCCCCATAAGTACACTATTAAATTTGATTTTCTGTTCTTTATCTATTTCATGTCAATTTGATTCTTAGTCTGGCTAGAAGGATCTTAAAGGGCAGAGTAAATTTTCTCTCTCCAACAACACCTAAAACTACACTTGATATTTCATAAACAAAAAGATTTGTCCTTCTGTCTTCTAATAAGAGATGCTTAAAAATAGTTTGCTCAATACATCACCTTTCAAGTGTTATATAGAGAAGAGCTGTCAAATCAGAAGATAAGGCCAACCTTTGCTAGGTTAAATTTGTATAGGTAAGGTAGTATCAATATAAATATTTTAGAAATCGTATGCTTCATAGGAAGTCCTTGGAGATTTGTCAATGTCTTTGCCTTCCCTAATATGTTGTAAGTTCAAGAGAAACACTGATCATAATTCTTAGGGAATAATCCTATCAACTTTTCCTATATGTATCAGAGTCCTGGTAGTATTTTGTCTGATGATAATATACAACAACAGTAATGTTGATGTTACTACTCATAATTTTAATTACTATCTAAAATTATGATGAGTTACAATTTTACCTCTTTAATTTAAATCTAGCATTTTTGAAGGCAGTAGTTTCCAACTGTAGATGTACTTCAGATTTAATCATGGATTATTATAAAACTGCAGATGAATAAACCTTACTCCAGAATTAGTGAATCTTTTCATACTGATATTATTAGTATAAAATTATTTGATGTTACATCTTAAGATTTTTTCCTTCTAAATACTATGTCCATCCATTTTTATAAAGTAGTTCTAAGATTCACTGTCTTTGAAATCAGACTTAATCATTTTACCTGGATACAATTTGTCAGTTTTTAAAATGACTTTATTACCTTTGTTTTATATGCCACTGAAACAACCAAATTTCCTTGTCAGTCGTATTATTCTTATAAAGAATATCATCAGACATTTCACACTTGAAAAATTGTCAGTATAAATTTATCACAGCAATTTTAATTGTGTGTTTTCTACAGATAATTTTTGCTTGCTTTTGATGTGTGTATGTATGAAGGACCTGCTATAAGCAACAATCCACAGTTTGAGTTTTCAACAAAGGACAGTCTCAAAGTCATATAAAAAAAAAAAATGTACCAGATACTTCAAACTATTAACACTTGAAAATGAAACCTAACTCTTGTTAACTTTCAAACTGACATCAGATAACTTTCAGATTGTACAAGTAGACTGTGTTAGTATATCTGGGACTCTTTTTCTTAGAAAAGCAGATGGCTTTATGGTAACCCAAGATTCAGAAAAATGAGAATTAATAATGTATGACTGATAAACTTATGAGGAGAGTTTTATTGCAGTTATTTGCTAAAAATATTGTTGATATTGTTTTAATGTTTTATATTCTGAACATATAATACAGTCTTCATAAACTATCTCTAATCCATAATAATTTCATAAATTCTGCCTCTGTAATGTGAAATTATACATTTAAAGTATCTGATTTTCATTCAGTTCCAAAATTCAAAATCTTACCAAGTGTCTCCTTGTTTTTCATTGCAATACTGGTGCTTGTAAAAAAATACATTAAGAATTTCCTTTCTTTTTTACCAGGACATTGTTAAAAAATTAATTATATGACTAAAGCATTATCTAAAGTGTCATATAAGAGAAAAAAGTTTTGGGGGGCACCTGGGTGGCTCAGTTGCTTAAGTGATTGCCTTTGGCTCAGATCATGGTCCTGGCGTCCTGGAATCTAGTCCTGCATCAGGCTCCCAGCTCCACAGGGAGTCTGCTTCTCCCTCTGACCTTCTCCCCTCTCATGCTCTCTCTCACTCTCTCTCGAAAAAAAATAAAAAAGAGAGAGAGAGAGAGAAAAGAGAAAAAAGTTTTTTTAATTCGGGTAGGACTAACCACTGTTAAAGAACATAGGTTTGTTTTACTGTTGAAGCCAATGCTCATAAAATCCTCCTAGGAAAAGGGGACTGCTACCTGACTTTCAAGGTGCCAGACTTACAGGATTTAAGGAAAGAATCTTTCTATTAGGCTACAAAACTTAAGGCATGTTGAGAACATTGAAGAAAGAGAAATTCACTCAATAATTCACTCAACTCCATTGGAAGCACAAGTATAATTTGTTGAAGGGTTTCCTGGGACTTGTTCCCTAGACTCGGGATAGAAAGAAACAGAGATTTAGAAACTGTGTAGCTTTTTAAAATTTGCTCTGAGATTAATTTTGAAAGCGTCCAGACATAGCAATTAATTTTGTGCCCTTAGTTATTTTTCAATACAGTATGGCTCTTGATTTGCAAAGCAAACTCAAGGAAGACTATATGGTAAATTAACACTATTACTCTATGTATGTAAATAATCAGGACAAACCTACTGAAACTAGCTTTGTTTTGTGACTAAGCATAACCTTTCTTTGAGATTATTAAAATTAAATAGGCAGCACTATTAAAAAAGATTGTGAAAGATTTTGAAATGAGCAAAAAGAATCCTATGTCTACAATGTAAATCATAGATGTTGCCTCAATCAGGGTATTCTGATTTGATGGGTTTTGCCTTTAAACTTTGTACAGTTCTTTACCTTGGAAATATCTGATAGTCATGCAAATGGCTCTTATTCATAGACATGCAAATGAATTCTATGCTTGGAAGAAGGATTTATTTCCTTTTGTGGGGACAAAAATGGATTTTTTTAGGTTAGTTTCAGTATTCCTGATTGACCTACATTGGTGTGGCACCTAGAAGTCTCCTTTGAAATGGTCAATACATCTTGTTGCTTCCTTCATTACTTAATTACTTAAATAAAAATGTATTCTATTTATACTTGTATCAGAATCACGATTTTACCTTAAGAAGCACAAAACGCTGTTTTTTTTCTTTTTCTTTTTAAAAATTTTTTTGAATTTATTTTCAGCATAACAGTATTTATTGTTTTTGCACCACACCCAGTGCTCCATGCAATCGTGCCCTCTCCAATACCCACCACCTGGTTCCCCCAACCTCCCACTCCCCATCCCTTCAAAACCCTCAGATTGTTTTTCAGTGTCCATTGTCTCTCATGGTTCACCCCCCCTTCCAATTTCCCTCAACTTCCTTCTCCTCTCTAACTCCCCATGTCCTCCATGCTATTTGTAATGCTCCACAAATAAGTGAAACCATATGATAATTGACTCTCTCTGCTTGACTTATTTCACTCAGCATAATCTCTTCCAGTCCCTTCCATGTTGATACAAAAGTTGGGTATTCATCCTTTCTGATGGAGGCATAATACTTCATATTGTATATGGACCCCATCTTCCTTATCCATTTGTCCGTTGAAGGGCATCTTGGTTCTTTCCACAGTTTGGCGACCGTGGCCATGGCTGCTATAAACATTGGGGTACAGATGGCCCTTCTTTTCACAAAATCTGTAGCTTTGGCGTAAATACCCAGGAGTGCAATTGCAGGGTCATAGGTCATAGAGCTTTTGGGACTTCATCAAAATCAAAAGGGAAGCTCTATTTTTAATTTCTTGAGGAATCTCCTCAAGAAATTAAAAATAGAGCTTTTGGGACTTCATCAAAATCAAAAGCTTCTGCACAGCAAAGAAAATAGTCAACAAAACAAAGAGGCAACCCATGGAATGGGAGAAGATATTTGCAAATGATCGTACAGACAAAAGGTTGATATCCAGGATCTATAAAGAACTCCTCAAACTCAACACATACAAAACAGACAATCATATCAAAAAATGGGCAGAAGATATGAACAGACACTTCTCCAATGAAGACATACAAATGGCTATCAGACGCATGAAAAAATGTTCATCATCACTAGCCATCAGGGAGATTCAAATTAAAACCACATTGAGATACCACCTTACACCAGTTAGAATAGCCAAAATTAGCCAGACAGGAAAAAGTTAAGTTTTAACAATCTTTCTGAGTTCCTTAAGCCTGTCCCTACATCAAGAATCTGAACTCTATTCATCCAAACTTTCAAATATGGGACAAAAAAGTTTCCATTTTTGTTGGTATTTCTAATCACTGAATATATAAACTGTTTACATTTTTAGGCAAAAGGTAATAGTGAAGCATTTAATGAGATTACACAACATTCCTTAAGACACATTTTCAGCTCACCTGCTCCTAAAAACTGAAACATCACAAATATGTAATTAAAACCACAGATTGAAAAAGTCTATAGAGATCTTCCAGCCCAGCATTTCTCAAATGGATTACTACTGGCATTTTGGAAGGGCCAAACCTTTGGAATACCTCACTGCCCTACATGTTTGTGGTTTATAGCTTCTCTGACCCTCTGCTAAAATGTCAGTTGATAATCCACACACTTTTTGAAAACCAAAATATCTTCCACCACATTTCCAAAAGGTCCTGGAGGACAGAAGTCCTACATAGATGTTCAGCAGAGTAGGTTAGATGGTAATTACATGACCATTCCAGAAGTCACATGGTATTTTAGGATATATATGTAAAGGAGGAAAATGCTCCCCTTCCTCCTTTCTAGGTTCTTTGGCTGGTCTAATAATTAAATTGACATTAAACAGATTAACAGGAAAAAAATTAATTTCATATGTATTGGAACCCCAAAGATACGAGGCTCAAAGAAGTGACCAAAGCAGGTAGATTCCATACCTTTCAGACAACGAAACAATAAATGTGTAAAGATTTAGCAAGACAAAGTACCTGCGTCAATACCAGGCAGTCTTTTAAGTGAAGATAGGATTCTTTCTTTGGTAAAGTTTTTGGGTGCAACGACATATTGAAATACTTGGACAATGAGAACTGTAATTGAGAATAATTTTTGGAAGATTAGTGTCTTTTTTTGAGATTTACTAGTTTATTAAAAATGAAGATGCTTAAAATATATCAATCAGGATTGAGGAAACTCTATGCTATTCACATTAATATTGGTCTTTCTGTTGGAAGATATTAACCATCTAGTGTCTTATGTGGACTGTTACAGTGTTGTGTTGAAGTGTTCATATTTTAACTTATTGTTTAGCCTCTGAACCAGGTGATGTGGTGCAATTTATCTATTGGTGTTCATTCACATTCAAGGATAACTTTCATAGGTACTGAACTACTTCTTCAACTTCTCAATGGAGTAAAAAATGTAGGAATACTTTGAATATCTGGATCAGGTAGAATAAGTTGAGAACACTGCCCATTTTTTCACATTAGTAGTTTGGAAAGTAGTCTACATATAGTTATGCAAACCATTCTGAGCCTAGAACTAGAACTTCAGCATCCTAGCAAAGACTTCATGCAAGTATCTCTTGGAAAAAAAAGAATTTTATATTTTGCAGAAAACTATATTTTGAAACTGAGGTAAAAGTTCTTTACTTCACAATTATATGTACAAATGGAAAGATGCCAATCTTTCAAACACACATTTGCACAGTGGAGACCACATTTCAGTGACCCTAAAGTAAAAGTATCTTCTGTCTTGTGATCTTGGGGGAAAAATGCTATAATCACACAAAAAAGACAATTCGAACAGTTCCAATAGTTAAACTGTGAGCTGTTCTTTCTAGTCACATTACATGATGTGACAAGCTTAATGGGATGTAAACACTGTTATGTCACCCATTTTCAGCAGAGAGACAACTCCATTTATGTTACATCTATTTTGTAACAACGAGATGTAATTGAAATAGAGCAAATACAATTATTTGTTTCCAGCCAGGCAGTGAAATATTTCTCCCATATAGGGAACACGAGGAAAGGTACTAAAACAGGCCAAGAAGAAATAAGAATTAACCTTCTCTTCCTGATTGCTACAGCATAAAAAGATCTTTCAACAAATATCTACTTAAGTACCTACTGTCAAGCCAGTGAGAGAGAGAGAGAGTTGATGATGATGATGATTATGATGATGATGATGAAGGTACAAATACAAATCAGGCAAACATCCTGCTTTCAATGAGCTTATTATCTGGTACAGGGGACAGAAAAAAGAGAGAAAAAAACACTATAGTAGAGGAATCTATAAAAGACTGGGGAGCAGAGGATAATAATCAGTTCAGCTAGGGCAACTCAGGGAAGTCTACAAAAGAAAGGATATTTGAGTTGGGTATCTAAAATAAGTAATATTTCATTATGGAAAATAAACAGAATTAAAATTTTTACACTTTACTTACTGTTTTTGTTTTTTATAAAAAATGTGTTTCCTATCAAGTTGGATCTCTCTTATCTAGTCTGAAAAATCTGTTACATAACTTAATTGTTTTTACATTTACTATAATTTTGATATATTTGCTCTTGTCTGTCATATTTTATTGTATCTATTGCATATTGATTTTTCTTCTTTATGTATATTATTATTTTTTTTCCCCAGCAACCCTCAGTTTGTTTGTTTGTTTGTTTTTTTAATAAATTTTTTATTTTTTATAAACATATATTTTTA
>NC_081575.1:6731313-6734871 GCF_022355385.1 Mustela nigripes | reverse complement strand
TGGCAAAAGCATACAAGGCAAATGGCATTGAAATTCTGCACAGCAAAGAGTTTGGTGGACCATTACAATAACGATGCCCAGTGAATCCTCTGTCTCTGTGAACATACCCTGTTGTCATGGGACCTTTTCTTCTCCTTCCTTCAGGGTTTGGACTTATGTCCCCAGGTGCTGATCTTGGGCTGACTTATAAACTTGTTTCTATCAACAGGATATTTCCGATGTGATGTTGCTTAACTTCCAAGACTAAGCTTTAAGATGCTTTGCGTTTTCTGCCTTTTCCCTTGTGGAACTTTGAGCCATTCATGCTCTGAATTCAGAGCAACGAATTCTGGGCAATGAATTCCCAGATGGAGGGATAGGCCCAGCCTGTCTAACTTCCTGCCATTCCAGCTGGGACATCATCCATATGAGGTGGCATCTTAGATCACCCCAGCTCAGCTATCTGCATTTGCATGAGTGAACCCAGGTGAACCCAGTGGAAAAAATTCCCAAACATCTTAAGAAATCATGAGAAATAATAAAGGATTATATTTTTAGGCACTGACATTCAAGATGGCTTATTATGCAGCCATAGTTTGAGTGAGGACTGTGGTAAACTTTATCCTCCTGGGATCATGCTTCTTAATAGTTTCATGGCTTTTAGCAATTTATTTAACTTCTGTGAGCTTTACTCTTCATCTATAAATGTGTGATAAACGTGATAAAAAAGCTTTCTAAGTATTTTTTAGTTGGTTAAATGAGGTAATACATGTATTCTTAACCAATTTACAGTATTGTTAGCAGGAACAGAGCCTGATGGGAAAAAAAGTACTGGGAATAATTACGTATAATTCAAAATTTTACTACATCTGATCATGTTTCAAAAATATTTACTGAGCTATTTAATGTCCTTGGAATTTTGACATGGAAGAAATATTTATTCGTGTATCAACTATTTACTAAGAATATATGTTAGATGCCAGGCTGTTTCATGTGCTAAGAATACTACAGAACTCAATAGATTCAAAACATACTCATGGAACTGACTTTTTTTAAGAGAGGGAGTGGGGAGGGACAGAGGAGAGAGAGAATCTTTAGCAGGCTCTCTGCCCAGTGTAGAGCCTGATGTGGGGCTTGATCTCACAACCCTAAGATCAACATCCGAGCTGAAATCAAGAGTTGGATGCTTAACTGACTGAGCCACCCAGGTACTCTGGAACTGACATTTTTATTAGAATGCATAATAAAAAATGAACACAATATTTATCATGCAGAGAAGTGACTAATTCTATGGGAAAATATAAATGAGGAAGAGAGAGCTGCAAGGACAAGTGTTAAAATTTCAAATTGAATGAATGATACTGCAATGAGGATCTGGGTGTAAGTGTTTATATGGACACATATTTCTCTCAGATATATACTTAAGGGTTGAATTGTTGGTAACTATGCTAACTCTGTTTAGCATTATGAGGAAGTGCCAAGCTCTTTCCAAAGTAGCTATCCATTTTTTTTTTCCAACCAGCAGTGAATGAGTTTTCTAATTTCTTCACTTTATTCTAACCCAGTATGTGTTATTTCTGTCTTACTGATTATAACCATACTAGTGGGTATGAAGTGGAATTTCACTGTGTTTTTGCTTTGCATTTGTCTCATGACTAGTTAGGTTGCACATTTTTTTTATAAGTTTGGTGATAATAGAAATATCTATCTTCGTTAGAAGTGTCTATTTAATAACATGTTAGTTTTTTAAAATATTTTATCTATTTGACAGACAGAGATCACAAGTAGGCAGAGAGGCAGGCAGAGAGAGAGGAGGAAGCAGGCTCCCCACCAAGCAGAGAGCCAGATGCAGGGCTCGATCCCAGGACCCTGAGATCATGACCTGAGCCGAAGGCAGAGGCTTAACCCACTGAGCCACCCAGGCACCCCAATAACATGTTAGTTTTTAAAATGAATTATCTATCTTTTTATTATTGGGTTATAAGTGTTCTGTATATTCTACATACTAGACCCTTATCAGATATATGATTCTGGAATACAAAGTTACATATACAATTTTAGAGCATATATTTCTGCCTTATTCATGACGTTATGTAAAAAACTTTGTTTTCTTAGTTGAGTATGTTAGCTATAGTTTGATTTTTTTAAGATGTTTTTAATTAGGTTGAGGGGTTCACCTCTATTCCTTGATAAGATTTTATTTTTATTGTAAGAGAGTTAATTTTATATCAGGTACTTTACATCCTTTGAAATGATCATTTTTTCTACTTTCTTTTCTTTTCTTCTTTTTTTTTTTTAAAGATTTTTTAAATTTATTTTTTATTTTCAGCATAACAGTATTAATTAATTTTGCACCACACCCAGTGCTCCATGCAATCCATGCCCTCCCCAATACTCACCACCTGGTTCCCCCAACCTCCCACCCTCTGCCCCTTCAAACCCCTCAGATTGTTTTTCAGAGTCCACAGTCTCTCATGATTCACCTCCCCTTCCAATTTCCCCCAACTCCCTTCTCCTCTCTAACTCCCCATGTCCTCCATGCTTTTTGTTATGCTCCACAAATAAGTGAAACCATATGATAATTGACTCTCTCTGCTTGACTTATTTCACTCAGCATCATCTCTTCCAGTCCCGTCCATGTTGCTACAAAAGTTGGGTATTCGTCCTTTCTGATGGAGGCATCATACTCCATAGTGTATATGAACCACATCTTCCTTATCCATTCGTCCGTTGAAGGGCATCTTGGTTCTTTCCACAGTTTGGCGACCGTAGCCATGGCTGCTATAAACATTGGGGTACAGATGGCCCTTCTTTTCACGACATCTGTATCTTTGGGGTAAATACCCAGGAGTGCAATGGCAGGGTCATAAGGAAGTTCTCTTTTTAATTTCTTGAGGAATCTCCACACTGTTCTCCAAAGAGGCTGCACCAACTTGCATTCCCACCAACAGTGGAAGAGGGTTCCCCTTTCTCCACATCCTCTCCAACACATGTTGTTTCCTGTCTTGCTAATTTTGGCCATTCTAACTGGTGTAAGGTGATATCTCAATGTAGTTTTAATTTGAATCACCCTGATGGCTAGTGATGATGAACATTTTTTCATGTGTCTGATAGCCATTTGTATGTCTTTATTGGAGAAGTGTCTGTCCATATCTTCTGCCCATTTTAGCAATGTGGCAGGATACAAATTCAATGTACAGAAATAAGTGTCTTTCTTATACACTAATAATGAAAATACAGAAAGGGAAATTAGAGAATCGATTCCATTTACTATAGCACCAAAAACCATAAGATACCTGGGAATAAACCTAACCAAAGACGTAAAGGATCTATACTCGAGTAACTACAGAACACTCATGAAAGAAATTGAAGGAGACACAAAAAAATGGAAGACTATTCCATGCTCTTGGATTGGAAGAATAAACATTGTTAAAATGTCTATACTGCCTAGAGCAATCCATACTTTTAATGCTATTCTGCTCAAAATTCCACCGGTATTCTTCAAAGAGCTGGAGCAAATAATCCTAAAATTTGTATGGAATTAGAAGAGACCCCAAATTGCTAAGGAAATGTTGAAAA